>NW_006408599.1:9276364-9326141 GCF_000296735.1 Chrysochloris asiatica | reverse complement strand
TCACCCGACTTTCATTGTTAATGTTAATATGTTAATGCCATTGCTTTCCTTTGTGCTTAATACATATATTTCTCACAGACCAATTTCTATTTGACATTGCTTATTCCTAATGTTTATATAATGAGCCTTAACTAGCCAATCAGAATTCTTGACTTCTGACAATTAACAATTAATTGTGCAACATATCACAAGTTACCTGACTTTTCTGAATTTCAGTTGCCTCATTTAAAATCCAAGGATGCATATTAGATGATTTCTTGGGACTCTTGTAGCTCTAGTCTTTACTAATTCATTCAGCAAATATTTCCTGATTATCTTCTATATACTGGGAATCAGAATGTAACTAATAGTGGACAAAACATACTATGTTTCTACTCTGGTGGAGCTGAAAAACATTTAAACAAACAAGATAGTGCTATGAAGACAATAAAATTGGGAGATGGAAAGATTTATACTCACGTTTCTATGAAAGGAAAATGCAGTTAGACAATACAAGCAAAGAACATATTGATTCAAATTAACATAAAGTTCATTCTAAGAAGGGGAAGCTGACTTGACCAAAGTCATGGAGCTGATTGTTAAGTGCCATGTGACCATCTGGCTGCGTGCAAGTTGATTCTGAGTCATAACAACCCTGTTTTGGGTCCAAGACCCTGAATCTTTATGAAGCAGAAAGCCCCATCTTTTTCCCATGGAGTGCCTGAACTGTTGACTTTGAGGTTAGCAGCTCAATGCAAAACCCACTATGCTACTAGGGAGGCTGCACATCTTTGAAAAAGCAGAAAGCCTCATCTTTGTCCTGAAGAGAGGCTGTTGGGCTTCTATGGGGCAGATTAGTGGAAATGTATTCTAGAACTCAGGTCTCTTGACTCCCTATTCATTATTGTACAAGCCTGCTGACTTTGAGATAGTGCTCCATTTTGTCTTTTTATTTCTTTCTCTTTTCTTCTTTGGTATTGGGGGATGAGATCAAAATTAAACCACTGACACTGTATTTGTGTGTGATTTTCTATCTTTTATTACCTTCTTTTGCCATCTTTTGCATGGTCTCTGCATATCAATGGGTCAGATTGTTTTCCTTTACTTCTTACTTTGAATTATCCAATCCAAATTTCATGTTATTATTTCCTGCTTATATTTTTAAACACCTTTGGATCCTAGGTAATACTCTTCCTCCTATGTGTACTTTGAATGCCTCCCTAGTGTGTGATTGCTATCTAATCCATTATGGAGTCCTGGTGTGGCACTGTAGGATAAGAACTGCATTGCTAAATACAAGGTCAGCGGTTCAAACCCACAGCTGCTCCTTGGAAACCATTTATAGGATCGCTATGTGTTGAAACTGACTCAACTGCATTGAACAACAACATATAATTCATTATGATATTGAATTTTACCTCCTCCACCATGTTAAAGAAGCCCTCGTGGCAAAGTGGTTAAAGTTCTTGGCACCAAAGGTGCATGTTCTGCTGGTGTGGCGCTGTAGGACTTCGAACACAAGGTCAGCAGTTCAAACACACCAGCTGCTACTCAACAACAACAACCAAAGGTGTGTAGTTCAAACCCACCAGTCAATCTTCAGACGAATGATGGGGTTGTCTGTTCCAATAAAGACTTACAGTCTCAGAAATCTTAGTGAGTAGTTCTGTTGTTCCCTGTAAGGTTGCTAAGGAGCTTTGGTGGCATTGTAGGATATGGACTGGACCACTCACTGCAGGGGAAAGATGAGGTTTTATGCTTCCATAAAAGTTCACAGTCTCAGAAACTTTACCCAGAGTCGTCATGAGTGAGAATGACAGTGGGCTTGGGACTTTTTATAGAGTTTGCTATAAATTAGAATGAACTGAAAGGCACTGAGTTTGGTTCTTTTTGGTCCACATCTTGAGATAACTGAATACAGAGCCCCCAAAACACTTGGCTGAAAACTCTGTAGGATTTTGAATATTCCACTGTACTGAATATGTTGCCATTTATTAGGATTACTGTCTTTGTCTATAATCATTTTAGGCCATTCAAATAACTATACTAAATTCAAGGTGATGTAAATGCATCTTTAAGTTACGATTCATAAGACTGCCAAATCTCTTTATTAAATTTCAATTTCTATCTAGATATGCCATTTATTTTCAAATTTGGTAAAGAAAAAATATCAAACAATATTTAAGACAGATAGTGAAGCATGATGTTGCACAGTCCTGGTGTGGCATAGCTCACCAGCTGCTCCTTGGAAACCCTATACAGGGTCACTATGGGTCAGAATCGACTCAATGGCACTTAACAACAACAATGTGTTTATTTATAATAAGGCCCTGTGAGATAATGCACTGGATCACAAGGTCAGTTTGAACCACAGAGTCAGTGATTCAAATTCAGCAGTCCCTCCTTGGAAACCCTGTACAGGGTCTCTATGAGTCAGAACTTACTCAAAGGCACTTAACAACAACAACAGTTTATACAGAATTGGAATTTCTTCCTCTAATGGCTGTGTATGGAGTCCTGGTGTGGTGCTGTGGGTTAATGCACTGGACTGCAAAGTCGGTTTGAACCACAAGGTCAGTGGTTCAAGCTCACCAGCCACACCTCGGAAACCCTATACAGGGTAGCTATGGGTCGGAACCGACTCAAAGGCACACAACAACAACAATGATTGTGTATGTAGTCATGCTGTGGTGCTGTGAGTTAATGTTCTGGACTGCAAAGTTGGTTTGAACCACAAGGTTGGTGGTTCAAGCTCACCAGCTCCTTCTCAGAAACCCTATACAGGGTCACTATGGGTCAGAACTGACTCAACGGCACTTAACAACAACAACAATGGTTGTGTAATATGAACACATTCTCAGTAATCTTATCATAAAAATCTTTGTATGGTACAATCTGCTGAAACAAATTCAAGTTTGGGACATTTTAAAGTCAATAAATGACACAACTTTTTTGCTTTTTTTTAAAGGTTTTTATTGTGGATTGAGTGAAAGTTAATAGGGCAGATCATCAGTTTTACATTCAACAAATCACCTTGTTTCATTACAATGATTATAATCCCCTCCATGTACCATCAGTTAACAGTATTTCTCTCTATTCATTTTAGCTCTTTTTTTAAAAAAACACTTAGGCATATATAGTAATTTACACCACCAAAGTGCACGCACATTCTTCAAGTCTGCATTCTGGCCACCATCTCTTAGTCCCTCTCTTCTCATGAATCTAGAGTCCTCAGCTGTTCCCTCTCTCCATGTCTCCATCTCTGCTTCCATCTCTGGTGTTGCTGCTTCTCTGGATAAGGTCTTGCATTCTGCTTGTGCTCTTCTTTCTTGATGGTCCTAGGGTCCTTTGTTTCTGGACTGTAAGATTAACTACTCCCCTGTTTTTGTTACAAAAGTTCTACCTTTACAACTATGACAGTTGCAATTAGTCATGATAACAATTACTCACTATTGAATCTTATCCCCATCTCTTTTAACCAGACCCATCTAGACAAAATGAAAACTATTCAGTGGGGAATCTTTTTTCCCCACACACTATTTAACTAAACTCCCCCCTTGAAACCTTGTAAGCCAGTCACTTCACACACCCTCATTTTAGGTAGCCAATGTCTGAATTGTCCATCCCTATCTACCCTGTGTACTGATGGGATAGCATTGATACTTGATGTGAAGACTCCTTCCCTCTCTGTTGGTATTTAGAGTTACTACTTCCATGAGTATAGGTCAAGTTCATCAAATTGAAGCAATTTACCCTCATTTCCTTTTTCAAAAATTGTTTTTTGTTTGTTTGTTTGTTTTTATCTTCTTCTAGTCAAGTTCTGATTATCAAGCCATCAAGGCTAGGGCAAATGGGTACTATCTGCAACTTTGGGTGTTCTTGTATGCCTCCTCTCACTTCATATCAGCTGGATGCTTCACTTTCAGCTATAGCCTTCTGTGGCTATGTCCTTGTCCATAGGCTCAGGTGTCCCCAGGTCTCACCAAACTTTGGACCAACCAGCCCTTCCTCTTCTCTCGCTCATCTTCAGGTCAACAGGAGTCTGTGGAATGTGGTTGAACTCAGCCCATTTCTTCATTTATTCATTCTTCATTTCCCCCTCTTCCACTCACCCATAGACCAGTGTGGTCGTCAGCAAGCTTACAGGCCTGCTCATGTGTTCCCTTTGAGCTTCAGTCTTAGAGGGGGGTTTGTCCTGAAGGAACTTGATTGCTAGCCTTGATGGCTTCCCAGCAAACAACTTGCTTATTCTTGTAGTAGCCAGTCATACTGCCATTTTTGCTTTGGGGTTTCTCCCGATGATCTTTCTTTGAAAATGTATCTTCTGTCACTCTAGTTGTTCCAGGCTGGTCTGCTTGGCCTTTCTAGTGAGAATGTCCCACCTCAGAAGGTTCTGGATGGGGCTCAGGATTCTACCTGCAAAGGCTCCGGAGGAGGCCTATTTCACTGAATAAATGACAGTACATTCCGAACTCCAAAAGGACTTTGTAAATTCATCATTTACTGCGTTCCTGCTTTGAGATTGGCATTTTCTCAAGTACTATTGTTGTTGTTAGTTGCCATCAAGTTGATTCAGACCCATGGTCAACCCTCTGTGTAGTTGCATTCTATAGTACTTTCAAGGCTGTGACCCTTAGGAAGCAGATTGCAAGTCCTTACTTCCAAGGTACCTCTTGGTGGGTTTCAACCACCAATTTCTTGCTTTGTAACCCAATGCTTAACCATTTGTGTCACCCACGAACTCCTTTCTTAAATTCTAAGCATGTAAATATAAGTAAGGCTAGTACCAGCCTAGAAGTATTGCACAATACAGAAGCTGAATATAATCATCCATCTATTCACTCTTCTCCAAATCTTTACCCATCATATAATAGATGTCAGACGTTTTTCTTGATCCTAGAGAAAGAAGTGCACTTTGAGACATGCTTCCATGAAACATGATGAATATTTTTAGAGAGTAAATAATACTGTGAAGGATAGAAAGCAAAATAGTATACTGCATGAGGGGAGAGAGGTAGAAGGTGAGCTTATTGAAGGCAGGTCTGTTATTTGAGGAAGTAATACTTTAAGCCCTAAATGATGAAATGAAGAAGATTGTGAGAAGAAACAGGTTAAACAAAATTTAAAAGTATTTCAGATAAAATGAACAACAAGTTCAAGTTTCTGGAGCAATAGTAAATTTGGCTTATTTAAGGATTAGATAATTTGTGGGATGAATGAATGACTTATGAACAAATGAATGAATGAAAGGTAGTGAACTAGAGGGGGGGTTATGGTCAGATAAAGAAGGGACTTTTGAAGACCGTGTTAAAGACTTGGATTCTTACCCATGTGAGATGCGATGCCTATGAGGAATTTGAGGTTGGAGAGTAGTCCTGCCACAGTGTATGTGTTTTGAAGAGCACTCTAGCTTTGTTCAGGAGGAGGAGGCAGTTGGGAAACACTCAGAAGAAGCAGAGAGACTGGTTGGGTGAACTTTGATGGCTGCATTAGTGAGAAGGGATTGAAGTGGGGAAAAGCCAAAGGCAGTTAGACATGCTCTAAGGACCAAGTGGACAAAAAGTTGAGGTTGCGTTATGAGTGCTCAATTCCAAGATCAATTTGAGTGTGGAGTTAGAGGGAGATGTAAGGCTAAATCCAGAGGCAGTCTTCTTTTCCTATTGCTGTTGGTTAGATGGTATCTGCTTGTCACAGAGAAACACAGAAAGGAGTTCTGACCCACTTTAATCAATAGCCAACCCTTGAAGGAACCAGAAACCAAGTTCAGCTCTTCAAATTCAGTAGACCTACCTACTCAACATCTGAAGCTTGTTAGCAGACTCAGGATTGTTTCGGAGCCCTTCACCACAGTCTTTTGTACTCCAGGCAAACTGATTTGGTTGAAGAAAAGAAAAAACCCAGGTTTGAGTAGAATTAAATGAGGTCAGCAGTGTGAGTTTGACCTGGAGACTTTGAAAGATAGGTGGTCTGGGGTTCACATAGTTCTCTCCAAAGGAAACACATGCCAATATAAGTACCATCAGCACCAGCACAACCACCCCATCACCAATCTTCCCCTTTGTGAACCTTCAGCAGTTAAACCCTCCAATTTCTCCTCTTCCAAGAAGCTGTTATTTGGACACAAAGACTGTGCATTTTTTGGTCATTTTTGTTGTTGTTTGGATAAATTGTTATGTGGTATGAAGCTTATTGCAGTGGACCCATCCCTAAACAAACAGCCTAACGTAAAAACAAATGCTTTTTTTTTTCTGTTTTCTAAAAACTAGCAAGCATTTGACTAAAAGAGAATATCATAATGCCAATCACTGTTCCCTCAGCTAAAAATAGAAATAGACGCTAATTTCTCAAAAGCTGACTTATCATCCTAAACAAGAGGTTTAAAAAGACAGGTAAATCCTTTGGGTTGAATATCTAATCATCTCATAAGAATGTGTATTATTTGCTTCCTCTTTGAGGCCTAAACCCAATCCATTTATGAGTGAAAACTCTCATCTTCCTATTTACAAGTAGTTTTTATTTTTTTTATTATTATTATTGTATGTGTTCCTCAAGGATCTGGAAGCTTGGCAGCCCCAGTTAACCTCATAGACTAGTTATAGCTAGCCTATATCAACGATTGTTGTGAACAGTATAAATAAAGATTCCCAAAAGTAATATGGAAATTTGGTTGAGGTTAACACTATTTTCTCTCTATAATTATTTTCTGAAAACACAGGTTTGATAAAACACACATCATGAGGTAGTAGAAAGGACATTGTATTCTGAGTTGAAGGGGCCAACAATATTCTAGTCTTGTCTTACTTAGAATTTTCTTTGAAGTTGTCAGCAAAACACTTCAACTTTATAAACATCAACTTTCCAATAGGTAGAGTGAAATCATTTCTGAAATCAGTAGCTATTTATTGATTACTTATTACATACTGAGTGTTTGATCTACATGTGCCACTAGACTGATTATAAATTCCATGGGAGTAAAAATCACATTTATTTTTTAAAAAACTGTTCCAAGCTTACTGGTTATCACAGTACTTAGCACATTGAAACATCCCAAGTAAATCTCTTTAGTGATTGCATAATTGCATTGATTATTAGCTGATTTGAGCCTTGTAATAGACATTCCATTAAATGAGGACACTGAAGCTTAGAAATTCTGAGTAATTTGCTCTAAAACAAATAAATAGTAGAAGGCACACCTGGTAAGCAAAATCAGAGTATAAGAATCACTGTTGTAACATAACTTCCCTGCTCTTTTCGAAAATCTTTATTTTTTGGCACTGTGGGTTAATGTGCCAGACTGCAAAGCTGTTTGAACTGCAAGGTTGGTGGTTCAAGCTCACCAGCTGCTCCTCGGAAACTCTCTACAGGGTCGCTATGAGTTGGAATCGACTTGATGGCACTTAACAACAACAACAAAGGAAAAATTTTAATTTCTTATCATAGCATTGTAATCCTTCTTCAGTCTACACTCAGATCACCCCTACAACTCATCAGTTCAGACCCCATAGCACTTCCTTAACCCCAGCTGTGCTAGGTCATTAAATAAGGTTGTGAACCAGAATCTGCGCAAGGTTGGTTTCCAGGAGGAACAGATCAAGTTTATCTTTGCTTTCCAACTCCCATTATCTCTGACAGCAGCCACTCATTGACTTTCCTACAGCACTTTCTCTATTCCTCTGCTGAGTTTGGTAATTTGCTACAACTTCACACAGAACTCAACGATGGTTATGAGATTTCTTAGGATAAATGATATTACTCAGAAGTGACAGGAGTAGATCTCAGGAATAACTCAGGAGCAACATCCAGAGGGACTTGGCTGAGAGTGTTGAGGTCCCAGGCATGGAGGATACATCCTTCTTAGGAAACTTTCCTTCCAGGATTCTCTCCCTCAGGAACTTTCATTGAATGTTTGTATTTCAGATACTGATCAGTCCAAATGTACTCATTATTGTTTACCAGGTGGTCTCTCATACCTATTCATTAATACTCCCGTGTGGCCAATGTAGCCAGCCCAACAACTCCAAGGGATAGTTCCCTAAGGCCAGAGTTAAACTATTTGTGAAAAAAAGCTATGATCAAGGATACCTGGGAATTGTGAGGGAACAGAGAAAGGATGCTTATTCATGGTGAGAAATCAGAAAAGGGGGTGAAGGGTAGAGAAAACTTGGTAGAGGAGACAATTTTACAGAATCTGAAGAACCAATAGTAGTTAGAGTTAAGAAGAGAAAAAATAAGTCCCAGGCATAGGAAACAACTTTTGAAAGGGCGTAAAGGAGTAAAACGGAATGATAAGTTTTGAAAGCTGCAGAAAGAGATCAGTGTGTGGAGGGTCTTGTATACCAAGCAAAAGAAAAAGACCACCTCCTATACACGTTGGAAATCTATCAAAGAATTGTGTTCAGGGAAAGGGAATGGTGCAGTTTGTATATGGGGAAGAAGATTTACAATTTAAATGCTCTAAATTGTCCCACTTTCCCAAAGAACAAACATTATTTCAGTCCTTGTTTGAAGAAAAGATTGGCTGAAATTAGTTTCTACAGTGACCAATGATTTATGACTATTTGGCCCTAAGTCCTAATGTGGCTCTGTAGGATAAGCACTAAAATGGAAGGTTGGTTTGAACCACAAGGTCGGTGGTTCAAACTCATCAGCCGTGCCTAGGAAACCCTATACAGAGGCCTTATGAATCGGAACTGACTCAAGGACACTTAACAACAACAACAACAATTTGATCATTAAAGGTTTTAAACTGGTGTGAGTCAGTGTGAAGTCAAGCTTCCTATAACAAACTGTCCTTAAGTTCTTGTACTGAGCTGACATTAAGTAATGTAAGTTCTCCCTCCTTTTTAATCAATGGCTCTTTAGTTATTTCACTCAGTCATCTCAGGCTTCCAGTAATGTCAAAAATGGCCAACGTTTCTAATCAATCTAAATTAGTGCAATTGAGATTAAGTATTCCCCCCATAAATATATTCTTTTGTTACTGCATTTGCTTTATTTTTGTTTCTTGCTTATTATAATCATTAGTTATATTGAAAATAGCCCATGCACACCGATCATTCTTTAGACCTACAGTTGCATAAGTAAAAGTAGAATCTTTAATTCTATTTTTATCCAATCCCTTTCTCGCTCCAGTGTCATCATGGTTAAGAATAGACCCTGTGCCTTTAAGGACTGTTCCCATCTTAGTACATTCTGTTATTTGATAATGAATCAGGCTGCTAATCTCACAGTCAGCAGTTCAAAACTACCAGCTGTTCCACAGGAGAAAGATGAGGCTTTCTGCTCCCGCAAAGATTTACAGCCTCAGAAACCCTGTACAGGGTCGCTATGAGTCAGAACCAACTCCACAGCACACAACAACAATAACAACAAGCACTTGGTTGAGGCATCCTAAAACATAATCTTGATGCCATTTCCTAGATAGGGAAATTGAGGTGTGGTTAGGTGAAATAGCATGTCCAAGATCACTCAGGGAAAAATCAGGAGCTTGTTCAGAGTTTCTGACTTCAAGGATCACTATTAACAACAGCTTGAACCCCAGCCTTTGCTTCTATTTTAAAAACAATTATCTCTCATTTTTCTAAGATTTGGCTTTCCAAGCCTTCAAATGAGGCTAACAATTCCTGCTTATCTCAAGCAGTGTCCTTCGGACATGCTTAAGGAATGCAGAGGTATAACATTGAGGTATAACATTTCATCTTCATCCACTAGACAGATGCTAATTGAAAATTAAGTCAGTGTCAGTTGTGACTGTCCACTTATAGAGTGTGTATCTGCCTTGGGCTGTTGGAGCTGAGGTCACTTCTCCCAAAAGAAATAGAAAGTGTCTGACAAATGAAAGCCCAAGTGAAGTCGACATGGTTGGTTCATGTTGCGCCAACCACATTAAGTCTTTTAGCTGTATAGAACAGACCTTTAAATGCATGAAAACAAGTTGACCTGAATTGAGGGGTTCTTTTTATTCCCCAAACTCAAGGATGCCAAAAATGCCATTCTGATGCTGTATGAATCAAAGAATGCAGAAATCTATGGGGAAGGGTTTGAGTGATAGAAGTGACAGACAGAAGACAGAAACACAGTCTTCAGGAGATATATAAACTTAAATGGAGGCTATGTTGAGAAACAATATCTTCACAATTTTATATTTTTGTTTAATAAAGGTTTGTATGACTTTGTAGCAAAATCATAGGTTTTGACTAACTCTCATTTGGATGTATATATAGTTGTGTGTTTGTGTATATGCCGACACATGGGTGTATGTGTCTTAACGTCCAGTCGGACAATGTCCGACTGCATATATGTCTGTGGTCCCACAGGGCGTTTGTTTTGTTTTGTTTTATAGAGAAAGCAGATCCCCTCTTTTTTATTATTTCCTTCTAATCATTTAAAAGACTTTAAACACAGATTCTTACAGGACTGGACCGTGGATGAGATACAAACAAGTGATGCAGAGGCCATGGCTCTGGAGGTGGGCTCTTAGGCTTTTTCCAGTGGGTAGGTAGGTGACGGCAGCAGGGGCTGTGGCGCATGGGCTGATCTGTTCAGGTCCGCAGAACAGCAGGTGAGACAGGCTCCTCCTCTGCTCCCTCCTCACTAGCTTCCTCTTGTTCTACTCTCAGTCACACTGCTGCTACTGCCCACTTCTCCAACCTCTGGCCGCAGCTCAGACAGCGGCACAGCAGCCACAAGGACGATGCTAAAAGGGCTTCCGTAAGGTTGTCATATGGCGTCAGAACTGACTTGGAGGCACACAACCACCACCAACCAGCAGCAGTCAGGATATGTGAGTTCTGGTGTGGCTGTAGGATAAGCATTGGACTGCTAACCACAAGCTTGGTAGTTCAAACCCACCAACTATTCCTTGGAAACCCTAATCAGGATCTCTATGACTCAGACTTGACTCAACAGCACTGAACAGCAACACAGTGTCTAAATTACATAACATCCTATTTCAAAGTACATATGAGGAATATTAAGTGACACACACACACACACACATCCATTCATATGCATATATTGTTAGATGCTTTCAAGTCGATTTAACTCAGAGGACCCTACATGACAGACTAGGACTGTCCCTTAGGGATTCCTAGGCTTTATGGTAGAGCCCTGGTGGCTCAGTAGTTAAGCACTCAGCTGTTTTGGCAATCTGCTTCTGCAAGGATTACAGCCTGTTATCACTTTGACCCATATTGTTTTTAAAAGCGCAGATTGCTCAAGGCAGTGTGTTAACCTTTGAAGGAACGTCAATGTTTCCTTTCTTTTCTGAGATTTCCTTTCTAAAGTTGAAAAGTTCTTGTCTTTAGATTTGTGAGGAGTTCTAGTATAAAAAGCAACAAGGTGGTGTAGTAGTTAAAAACACAAACTCTGATGAAATCATTCTATAACCTGATTGTTGTTGTTTTGTGCCCTTGAGTCTGTTTCAACTCATAGCGACTATGTATAGGGTTTACGAGAACCGTTGGTGGGTCTTAGCTGCCAATCTTGCAGTTAGCAGTCTGGTGCTTATCATACAGTGTCACACCAGGACTCACATATTCTGACTGGTGATGGTTCCCACTTATGGCAAGCCTGTGTGGGGTTCCCGAGGCAGTGGATCTTTGCGGGGAGCAGCGGGCCTTGCCTTTCTCTTACTCAATGACTGCAGGATTCGAACAGTTCAGCTCATAACCCACTATGCCACCAGGGCTCCTTACGTATCTTGATGGTTGTTGCTGTTAAGTGCTTGCTGAGTTGGTTCTGACGCATAGTGACCCTGTACAGGGTGTCCGAGGAGCAGTTGGTGAGTTTGAATCACCGACTTTGTGGTTCACAGTCCAGTGCTTATCGTAAAGTGCCACAGTGGTCATTAAATTAACCTTAAAATTCCATAGAACTCTATGTCAAAAGGCAGTCAGTTTTACTGTATAATTAAAACAAAGCAAGAAAAAAACAAACAAACACATAATGGTACTGGGAAGATTAAAACAGATTATAGCCTTAGAAACCCTATCAAGTAGTTCTACTCTGTCCTATGAGCTAGAATCAACTTGATGGCAACAGGTTTAGTTTGTTTGTTTGAATCTTTACAGCAGAAGATTGACAGTTTTTTTCTCCCACACCGTGCGTGTGGGTTTCAACTACTGACATTTCAGACAGCAGCCTAGTGCTTGACCATTGCACTACCAGGCTCCATTGCACATATGTTTACAGTACTTCCCAGTGGAATGGAATGTACTGTTCTTGGTGCCACTAGTTTGGGCATGGCAGACAGGCTGATCCTCTGATCCCGGTGTTGACTTTAAACTCTTTTCACTACAAACTGCTCAGCTCCCAGCATAAAACATTCAGGAAAGCACCAAGTAACTTGATGTAATAAAAACAGGAAGGTCAATTTTGTTTTATTGTTTTGTTGTTTCTGTCTTTGTATCCCATTCTTCACCCTGTTCTCTTTGATGCTGGGGCAGTGGGAATACAGAGGGAAAGATAATTCCCCAGATGAAGACTGGCAGATGTAACTGAGGGCCCCCAGGACACGAGCAGCAAGAGAAATTGAATAGCCAAGCTTAGGAAGTAAGTTATTCAGCAGAGGAACATACAGTATATTTGTCAGCAAAATCTTAAGGGGAGAAACTACACATCTTCTGTTGTCTTTTCTGTCTTCTCTTTAACTCTGTCTCTGCCTTTCTATGCGTGAACCATCTATCTATCCATTTTCTACCTGTCTCTCTCTTACCTCTCTTCCTTTCTGAGATTCTGCTGATTTTAAGCAGACAGATCTCTTGAAGTCTTACGCATAGACAGAAATTAGTCTTTGTGAGAATCCTACCGTGGCCCCATTTCATGCCACTCTCAAAGGTTTCTTTGCTAAGGAAATGAATTGTCACCTAGATAAGAGATCTTACTATGATGTCATTCTGCTTGTCTTTATATTGGAGGATAAGAAAGGTGGTACCAAGAGTCTGGCAACGTCGTGGTTTTATCCTCATTCTGGAGGTACAGTATATAAGGGGAAAAGCTCTCACTAGGCAAAAAAAAGACCTGACTTCTGTTTCTAGCTCTGTCACTGACTCTTTCCATGACCTGGAAGCAAATTCTTTGCTTCTTCTGGCCCTCAGTTTATCATTAAGTAAAATGGGCAAGAGCCTGGCACTCTACACATCATCTTATGTAATTACTGCAATGAACAGAGTAAATATTATTGTCTGCAATTTCTTTGGGTGAGGAAAATGAAGAAATATTATTTAAGTCCTGTACAGCTTATAGATGGCAGAGTTAGGATTTGAAATCAGATTTGCCTGATGCCAAAACCTCTTTGCAGTTCCCTTTATTGGGCTTCTAAAGAGCAAAGTCTGGATTTACAGCCAGCTACTCTTGGATTGGGCCTAAGTTTTATTATATGTAAGTTGGCCACATGCACCAAGAGGTTGGAGCTACTGAGAAGTACTGAGCCTGTATTCCATCCACGCTTGAACTGCCAGGCATGCTACTGGTCACTAGAGTCTTCAGCTGGCTCAATCCATCATTAAATAATTGAATTATAATGAATTGATTTCTTCTGGCTCTTTTGATAGCATTTCACTATGTAAACTGTTTGCAGATAAAAACAAAATTTTAAAAAAACAAGGGAGTTTGGAGCTTGGAAGAGGTTCAACATTCTGCAGCCCCTGAATTCAATGACTCCTTTTTGAGACAGTCAGCATCACAAAAATCCAAGTTTTATTTCTACTTGACCCAGGCTCTTTCTAGTTGAGGGAATGTTGCTTGAAAGTGGTTCAAGTGAGTACTGATTTCACAAGCTGATTTGATTTTACCACATAGGGATAAATCAAATCCCTAAGAACAAAGTTTTTTTCTCTTGACAACTATTTTTAAATGCACAAAGCACTTTTATATCCCTTTCCTGTGAGTCCTATGGCTGTCCTGAGAGGTTATCCTGGCTGAGACTATCATTTCTGGTTTAGAAATGAAGAACCAGTTGAGAAGTGAAGCAAAGTTATGGAGCTAACGTAAGGGAAAGAATTCAAATCCTGACTTTTGGTCATTTTTAAATCCAGTGCTCTATCCAGGGTGCCACTCCATTTTTGAGTAAATAAAGCAAGAGTGTCTTAGGTCAAGCACCATATTTAGGATTATTGTACATTCTGATTGCTCTAGGATCTTCAGATTTTCCCAGGATATGTGCATTGCCTGGAAGCACTACTTTCATTCCCAATGTGTACCAGTGTGGATGATGTGATTTGGTCACCCTAAGATAGAGATTGTGGTCCAGGTGTGGTGCTGCAGGATAATACACTGGACCACAAGGCTGTTTGTTCAAACTCACCAGCTGCTCCTTGAAAACCCTATATGGGCTTGCTATGAGTCAGAACCGACTTGATGGCACATAACAACAACAAGATAGGAACTAGATTCCAAAGAACTTAGTCTTTCAGGGAAGCTGTAACCTGTAGGTATGTTGGCAATGGCGTGATAGGTGTTTAGATGGAGATCTTTATAAAATAGGTAGCTCACCTGGAGGGAATGTTTAGCTTTGTCTAGAAAAAAAACAGTAGAAGATGCATTTGAGTTATGGTGTTGGAGGAGAATATTCAAAGTACCATGAACTGGCAAAAAAAAAAATCAACCAATAGATCTGTGTTGTAAGTATAGCTAGAGTGCACCTTGGAATTTCAGCATAGCCAGACTTCGTCTCTCATACTTCAGACCTATTGTCAGGAGGGACCTGTCACTGGAGAAGGATATCAAGTTTGGTTGGTAGAGTGGAAGGTTGGAGCAAAAGAGGAAGACCCCCAGCGAGATGAATCAGCACAGTGGCATCAGCAGTGAACTCAGGCATAGCAATGATTGTGAGGTTAGCCCAGAACTGGACAGTGTTTCATTCTGTTGTGCACTGGGTCGTTATAAGTCAGTGTCAACTTGATGGCACCTAACAACAACAAGAAAAAAGTTGGAGCAATATCACAGACTAGTTGACATTAGAATTATTAAATGATGGACAGGGTGGTCTCTTTTGGATGGCCACATCCAGACTTCTCTTTTTATTACTATGTTTTGAAATATCAAGAACCATGCCTCGGTCATACCTGCCTGGAAAACATCCTGCTAGCTCTGTGCTTCAGTGATCTTTGTTCTTGCAACTAAGTGTAAATCACTGCAGCCAGCTGTAGTTCTAAATCATCTCAAGCAGAAACCCTTACTGGTTTCTGTATTACATGAGAGAGTGATAACTCAGTTGACCTTTAACTGAACTTTATGAGTTACCCTAAAGCCCTTGTTATTATTGTTATGCACCAGCACCATCGAGTCAGTTCTAGCCCATAGCAACCCTAGAACTCTAGCCAGAAGGGTCCCTTAGAAATTCAGTAGTCTAATGCCTTTTTCTGTTTTGATGATTAAGCCCAGAAAGGGAAAGACACTTACCTAAGATAACAGAGCAGTCTCACTACAGAATTAGGATGGAAGTCATTGTCTCCTGTATGTCAGTTTAATCAATCTGCAAAACTAAAATCCTCCTTGGAGTTAAGTAAACCCCAACTTGTAAATATGAAGTACTCTGGTGACATATGTTGTTGTTAAATTCTGTCAAGTCGGTTACAACTCATAGGGACCCAGTATAGGGTTTCTGAGAGGCAGCTGGTAGATTTAACCAGCCAACATTGCAGTTAGCAGCCCAGTGCTTCTCTTACATATAATGTACCCAAAACTTAGAAAGTGAAAGTTTACATTGGATCTAACATGAACATGCTGTATGAACTTGAGTAATTTATAAAGTCATGTGGAACCTCAATGTCTTCATCTGGAAGATGAAAATAATAATTAAAATCTTGATACCTTCCTCCCATAGTTATACTGAGGCTCGCTTGGGGCAGTAAAGATGGAAGTGTTTGTAAACTTTTAAAAAGTAGAGATAATGATCAACACAATGCTGATGATTATGTTAATTCAGATTCCAAATCTTCTGGTAACATCTGAGGTCCTTTTCTATGCCCATCTCCTGCAGATGAGCCCAGCCAATGCTATTTCCACGATGGTGATGGGGTATGTGAAGAGTTTGAGCAAAAAACTAGCATTAAGGACTGTGGAGTCTACACGCCCCAAGGATTTCTGGACCAGTGGGCATCCAATGCTTCAGTATCCCACCAAGACCAGCAGTGTCCAGGTTGGGTCATCATCGGCCAACCAGCAGCATCCCAGGTAAGATCCTAGTCCATGTGTGTCATTCCCTGTAGACATTCTGAATCACTTCTGTTTTCCTCAGGGTTGCGCACTTTAGGAAGTGGCCCAAAGTGACCTAGTTAAATTTGGAATGGTTAAGGCTGGGAATCTCTATACTGTATGGGTAAGCATTGTCTTCATATTTCTCTACATATTATAATTCATATTTGGGGTAAGAACTCCATTTTGAGTATGCCATTGGAATTCAACTGCGTAAGAACATAGCCTTCTGGATGTATCCCACTTGTCTGGATGTGCCAAGTTGCGTGTTCCCTGAATGTTCTCCTATGAGTCTATAGTAACTCTGCAATTACTTTGCTGTGTGATCTTGGACTTGTTTCTTCGCCTCTCTGGACCCCATTTTTTCTGATCTTTAGTATAGCGAACGTAGTTGAACTTGATCTCCAAGGGCTTTCCTAACTTTGAGAAGCTGTGACTCATCTCTCCGTCCCCTAATACACTATTTATGATCCTTTGTTCTTTCCCAGAGGTCTGTCATCTTAGTTGAGGGAGCTAGAGTGTTGGGGCCCCAGAGCTCATGTGATTCTAAGGATGGCCTTGTGGTCCCCAGAGCCCCCTTTCCAATTATACTGCTGAGCAAGCACCTGCCTTCTTCCGAGACTCCTATTTCCCAAAGACACGACTCAGTGCTTCCCACTGCCTGACCCAGTGGCCATTTGTGATATAGCCTGTATCCTGGCCTTACAGATAGGTCATTATTCTCAGATATTGTTTCCTGATTTGGAGTAAGTGGGATAGGCTGGACTTTTATGCAAAAGAGCGATTTGCTTTTCTTCTGGGTTCCAGTGAAGAATCATTCTGCAAGGTACAAGGTAGGTCCACCTTAATAACTAGCAATAGCGCTGATTCAGTTATTGTGTTCATTTATTCATTTAATAATATTTACCTTTATTAGTTCCTTTGTTTATTCATTTGGATTTGCTTCTGACAGCCCTCAGAGGAGTAGAATGAAACAAGAACACAATATTGCTTGATGATCTTAATGTCAGCTAATAAACACATGAATGAATGAATGACTGTATGCATGACTAAAGTCCTTCCCTGTGCTGTCTTTGTACTTAGTATTCACATTTGTGATTGCAATCATCACACTGCGTTCTTATGATCTGTTTTTGCATCTGAAGCTCTTGTTTGGCTGCTAGTTCTTTGAAAATAGGTTTGAATTGCATTCATGTCAGTTCCCTCATCTTCATACATAGGATCTAGATGAGTCTAGGTGCTTGGGAAATGTGTGCTCACCTGAGTGTAGGTAGACAACGCACACAGACACAGACACACAACTGCAAGTAAATGAACATCACTGAATGAAAATGCTGAAGAATCACCTCTCGGTCCCACGGAATGTTCTGCTTCAGAAACAGAGCAGGCCATCAATGGAACCAAGAATTCCAATTTCAACACTCACATGTAGTTCCTACGACTGTTTCTTAAAAAAAAAAATAAATAATAACTCAAACAAGAGAATCATTAGTGCTCGCAAAATCTCACATGAATAAGAGTTGAGGTAGCAGCTGTGTTTAAAAATCACCCAAAGGTTATTGCGACTAATGTGAGAAAAGGAGAGAAAGAATTTTCCAGTGTTAGCATTTGAAAAGAGACTTCATGGGGCAATTATTCCAATCTTGTAAAGAGGAGGCTGTCAGGAATTATGGGTGATTATCTCTTCCTAAACAAAAATCCAATTAAAAAAAATCATTATGAATACTAGCCCTTCGATCTACAAAGAGGAGATGAGGAAACAAAATCATCCTATTGAATTATTCATTGTAACCAATTTTATTTTAATGAAATCGACTAGGTTCCATTACTCTGGGCTTGGACATAATCTTTGTTACAAGGAGACTTCAGCTGTAACTAAATTTGTCATAATGAGATCAGCTCACAGGAGAATACAGGGTCAGGGGAGGGGAGATGTGCACAGGCTGGGTGCAGGACCAGGTGGAGGGTGGACCAGCGGGCGTCATAACAGAAGTCTCCCAAATTCTAACAAAAGTCTCCCGAATTCTTCATCTGAAAGCAAATGCCTAGAAGCCATCTACACAGCCCCCATCATAACATGCATGTGCACACACACACACACACACACGCACACATACACATACAGTCTGCATAATTCTGAGTAAAGGCTTTTACTGAAGTGGAAACAGTAGCTCCCTTCTAACAACAGAGAAGGAGGAGAAAGTGTAACCATGGCCTTCATTACCTTGTACAGTGATTAGAGGAGGTTGGTGGTTAATTTTCACCCTGTCAGGGTCTCTAGTGAAGATGTTGATGGCTGAAGAGGAGGGGCTCTTAGAAGTTGGGTTTAGGAATAAGGTGGGAAGAGGTGCCTTGCACTCCCTCCACATTCTCCAAAGCATTGTGCAACCCCCTCTTTCCCTTCCTGTCTCTTTCACACACACACACAAATGGAAACTCATACACAACACGCTATGTATAAGCATGCTTGAGTCCAGGGAGTGGGTACCATCGTAAGTATAAAGAATGGGGAGGGTAACTGTTGTTGTTGTTGTGTTGTTGTGAAGTGCCATTAAGTCAGTTCCGACTCATAGCGACCCTGTAAAGGGTTTCCAAGGAGCAGCTGGTGAGCTTGAAGTGCTGACCTTGCAGTTCAAACGGCTTTGCAGTCTGCTGCATCAACCCACAGCACCACACCAGGACTCCAGAGGATTACTAATTACTGATAAATCCTGTAAGTACCAGCCACTATTCTGGACACCCAAGACCAAGTCTGCTGCGACACTTCAGGGTAGAAATCATTATCTAGCCAGGGGAAATTGAGACATGAGGTGACTTGCCCACAGTCCATAAGCAGAGGATCCAGATTAGAAGAATGCTATGGAAGATGACACTTGCTGTTGTTGTTATATGCCATCAAGTTGGTTCCAACTCATAAGACTCATAGCAACTCTGTATAGGGTTTCTGAGGAGTGGCTGATGAGTTTGAACTGCTACTTTTGTGGTTCAAACCAACCATTATAAGCAATCAAGTGCATATACTGCAGCACCACACCAGGAGAGATGACAGTAGGAGCTTAGAAATATGAGGTCATATCTAAAAGTTGGAGTCCCTTGGTGGTGCTGCAGGATAATACACTGAACCACAAGATGGGTTTGAACTGAAAGGTTGGTGGTTCAAACACACCAGCCACTCCTCAGAAACCCTATACAGGGTTGCTGTGAGCCAGAACTGATTCAATGGCACTCAACAACAACAACAATCTAAAAGTTGAAAGCAACTGTGTATCTGGAAATTCTCACTGGGAAACTCAGAGACAAAATCATAGATGGTCATAGTGTTGAGGGTAAGTGTGTGTGTGTATAAGTGCCATTGAGTTGGTTCTGACTCATAGCAACCTTGTATAGGGTTTCCAAGGAGTGGCTGGTAGGGTTGAATCATCAACTTTACATTTAACAGTCCAGTGTTTATTCTACATCACCACACCAGGACTCCTAGTGTCAAGTTGTTGTTGTTGTTAGGTGCCATTGAGTTGGTACCAACTCATAGGGACCCTATGCACAGCAGAATGAAACACTGCCCAGTCCTAGACCAACCTTACAATTGTTGCCACGCTTGAGCCCATTGATGCTGCCACATTGCCAATCCATCTCGTTGGGGGTCTTCCTCTTTTTCTCTGACCCTCCACCTTACCAAACATGATATTCTTCTCCAGTGACTGGTCCCTCCTGACAATGTGTCCAAAGTAGGAGAGACGAAGTTTGGCCATCTTGGCCTCTAAGGAGCACTCTGGCTGCACTTCTTCCAAAACGGATCTATTGGTTCTTTTGTTAGCCCATGGCACTTTCAATATTCTCCTCCAACACCATAACTCAAAAGCATCAATTCTTCTGCGGTCTTCCTTATTCACTGTACAGCTTTCACATTTAAAAATACCATGGCTTGTGTCAGGTGCACCTTAGTTTCAAGCTGACATCTTTGCTCTTCGACACTTTAAAAAGGTCTTGTGCAGCAGATTTCCCTAATGCAATATGTTGTTTGATTTCTTGACTGTTGCTTTCATGAGTGTTGATAGTTGATCCAAGAAGAATGAAGTCCTTGACAACTTCAATCTTTCTTCTGTTGATAAGAATGTTGTTTATTGGTCCAGTGGTGAGGATTTTGTTTTCTTTGCATTGAGATGTAATCCATACCGAAGGCTGTGCTCTTTGATCTTCATCAGTAAATGTTTTAAGTTCTCTTCACTTTCAGCAAGCAAGGTTGTATCATCTGCATATCGCAGGTTGTTAATGAGTCTTCCTCCAATCCTGGTGCCAGGTGTTTCTTCATATACCACAAGATGTTTAAATTCTCATTGAGCAGCCACTTCCCACTCCTTCAAATTCAGACCATTCCCACCTCCTATCCAGGAAACCCAATCCTAGATGCTCCAGTAACACAAGAAATGATTAAGTGACCACAATCATTCCCATTTTATTAAAAAAAGAAAAACCCACCGTTTTGTCCACTCTTTGATTTCTCTTATGCTGTAAAAAAGATAAATGTTTATTGGAGGGTTGTGCCTAGTACTGTGCTAGCGTTTAAGGAAGAAATCAACAAAGTGGAAGCTCCCAACGTTGGCACAGCAAGACTTAGACGTGAGGATTCTATCAAGAGAAGCCGACTTGTTGGAAGAAGATTCTAGCTCTACTGGTGACAACTACAGACAAGCAACACCCAGTCTAGAATATTGATTGTATTAGATATATCAATCTAGAATACTGATGATAACTTCAGCTTCTGGCGCTGTGTGTTAATGCACCAGACTGCAAAGCCATTTGAACTGCAAGGTTGGCAGTTCAAGCTAACCAGCTGCTCCTCGGAAACCCTGTACAGTGTCGCAATGGGTTGGAACCAACTCAACAGCACTAAACAACAATGACAAAACAAACTACCTCTAATGGTTTCCAATCTCTCTTTCTCATTATCCTCAAGCAAGATCCCCAAATTTGGTTAGAGCTAAGGTATTCCACTCTGAACACTGAGCCTCGTGTCCAAACTTTATCAGAAATATCAACACTTCCTGGTTCTGCAAAAGGGGCTGGACGTCCTCTAATAAGAGTCATTCTTAGGATAGTTTGGCCATGTACCTTCCAGGCCCAGCTGGAATCAAGAAGTTCCTGAGACAGAACAAAAATGGAAATGAACTGAAAGAATGAAGTTATCTCTCTTCTGGGAACCTCAGAAATGGTTTGGTTGAAGTACTTGCAAAGATCTTATCTTGTTCTTATTTTGTATCCATGTTTTGCATTTCTCTAGTGCTTTACACCAAAGACTGCCAGAATGAGATGTAGATATTTCCTTCATCCCATCTCCACCCCCAGAATTTCTACCAAAGTCCATTTCCTCTTATCCACACAGGCATCTCCTTCCTTCTGCAATGGCCTCAGGAGGAAATAGAAAAACCAAGAGACTATCTGGAATGTACAGTACTCTCCTAGGGATCATAGCCCTTCAGTCAACCAACCAATTTATTTGGTTAATCCTTTGGGGGTAAAATGTAGACTAAGCATTTTCAGGGCCAAAGTAAAGAAAACCTTTCTAAGAATGAGAACTGTGTGCAGTGGAATGGAGTATCTTCATTCTGAGAGAATCAAGTCCTCCTCAGGCTGAGCTGCTGATGGAATAGACACCTAAGCATTTCCACTTCTTTTCATAATTGAACTGACTTTATTTCCATTATTGGTTTTATCAGTTCTTTGGCATTTCACTTGGAGTTACTATTATCTGTTCCTTAACCATGCCATACTACTTTTGCCTCTATTAAAATGCAATTTATATTTTGTCTTATATTAGGTTTTGTTTTTAATTAATTTCTTCTTTGGATCAATAAACGAGCTATGTGTTGAGTCCTACCCTAAGGACATGAGGAGACAGAGAGGTTAGGTGTTAGTTAGCAGAGTGAAGTAGAAATCTTGCTGGTCTGGCTTGGCCTTCCTGTCTTCATTTTTCACTTGGGCACCTTGAGGAGGTTCTTCCTCTGAGAAACTCAATTTTCTCATCTGGAAAGTGGTTATGATAGTATCTACTATGTGGAGCTTAAGGAGTAAATGCAGATAAGTGCTTACCTTGAGGTTTTTCCCCACTTATTGGATCAGGCTGAGTAAATGTTAATGACCTTTCTCAATTATGTTAGGACCCTTTCTGTACTCACACTCCAGAGCTGACGACAGTGACCCACATATGACAAGAGGTCAGTCAACATTTGAATGAGTTTAACATAGTTGTGTTATCAAGTGTCTCCTGCTTACTCACAACTGTACCATGTGCTTTGAGAAACGTTAAATTAGGAAGGGCCACCAGCTGCTTCACAGGAGAAAGATGAGGCTTTCTGTTCCCACAAAGATTTACAGTCTCAGAAACCCTGTAAAGGATCACCGTGAATTGGAACCGTCTCTACAGCACTTAACAACAAAAACTAAAGAAGGTACAACCCTTTTGCTGCTCTCAAAGAGCTTACAATTGCATTGGAGGGATGTGTCCAACTGAAAATAGTAGCCAAAGAATGAGAGATTCAGAGAAAGTTTCCTTGAGGAAGAAACCACACTGTCTTCAGTTTACTTAGCCAGCAGGGATAAAAGCCAAGGTGTAAGGATGGAAAATTCATTTGTCCACTTTTAAAAGGTGTTAGACACTTTATAAAATGAAACATTTACAAACTACACCAAGGCTCTCTGCCAAATTCCTTGAATCCTTCTAATACTACTACTAAGTAGGAATCAGCATTCTTATTTTACAGATTGAGAGGTGAAGGCTTAGAAATAAGTTGAGTGGTTTGCTCTAGGACTTGCCATTGTAAAGGCCACTCACTATGTTCTAAGGCCGTCTAACCCAGATGACTGAGACCACTCACACTTGTTTCAGTGGCTAACATGTGAGTGCAAGTTAGGAGAGCTGGTGTCTTTGGATCTTTTCATGTATGGCATACAGCTAAGGAACTGCAAGAAAGTGGGCAACCCCCACTCCAGTTCCCCAGGTATTGTCCCCACTGTTTCTGCCATGCTGCCTAGAATTCCATCCATTGACACCATTCTTTTAAGTAAAGCATTGCCCTCTCCAGAGAGTCTTCTCAAATCTGTTTGTAGACATATGGGAAAATCACAAGAAATGCTTTAAGTTGTCAACCCCTGAGTGAAAAAAAAAAAAAGAAAATTATTTCTTTGCTTTTGGAAGGAGTGTGGAAATGCCTGATTATTTCTGTGGTATTAGAGAAAATGGGAAAAAAGCACAAATCAAACAATTATAGATGAAGAGGAAACCGTCCAATTTACAGTTTTGTCACAAGCCATGTACTATATACGGGAAAACTTGAAGTGTCAATAAAAGAAGAACTGCAAGATATGTGCATTCCCTCCTGGCCACCATGTTTGACCCTGAAAAGCCAGAACCTCAGTGTCCTCTTCCTTGTGTCCAGATCAAAGAACCAGATATTAGTGGGCTCTCTGGATGCAAGGGTAAGAAATTTTTCTTAGGTATTTACAACACAATGCTGTTGTTGTTGCTAAGTGCTGCTGAGTCATTTCCGACCCCTTGCGACCCTGTATAGGTTTCCAAGAAGCAGCTGGTGAGCTTTAACCACCAACCTTGTGGCTCAAACGACGTTGTGGTTGGTCCAGCACATTAGCACATAGCTCTACGCTAGAAGTGTTAAATCATGAAACTCTGAAAAGGATCAGAAAATACTTCCTATGGAAGTGATTGATAAGGTGTAACTAGAAGGATACAATGGAGAACAGCAGAAAAGAAGGGTGAATAGGAAGAGTATGTCACAGACAGAGTACCAGAAGCAAAGGAGAAAGAGAGAGAAAATATGAATAGCAAATCCTAAAAAAAAAAAAAGCAAAGGCCATACATAAGAATTAAAAGGGAAGGACAACAAAAGAAAGATATAAGTATTTAGATTGGGTTGATATCAAAGAATACTGAAAGAATGAAACAATTCTTATGAAAGAATGAACAAATTAGTGTTAGAAGAAATGCATCCAGAATGGTCCTTAAAAGAATGAATGAAGAGAGCATTTGCTAGAAAGGGACATCATGTCTGGCAAAGGAGAGGGTTATTAAAAATGAGGGAAACCCTCAATAGGACAGTTTGACTCAGTAACTGCAACAATGCACTCAAACATACCTTCAACCTAAAAGGCTCAAGTTCAACAAACTTACACTCTGTTTTACCAAGGCCACCACAAGTCAGAGGTGACTTATGGCACCTAGCAACAAGTCAAGAGAAATAAGCTGTAAAACAGGGGAGGGGACATCCCCTAGAGGCATGGAATTTAGATTTTATCCCGAGGGTTACAGGGAGATTTTCAGACATTTAAGTAGGAATGGGGCTCTGGTGGGGCTGACAGTAACGGGGCCAGATGTTCATATTAGGAAGAAGCATCTATTAAATAATTCCTGCATATCAGACCCTGTCTATGAAATTGAAACATGACATTTTCCATATATTTAACAACAGTCCCATTGGGAAATTTCAATCTTTCCCTCTCCAAATGAAATTGTATCTCAGGAAGAAGAAATTCCCCAGTTCTGCTACTCTGTTTTCTATTTTTTTATACTATCACCAGGCTACTGGTATTACTTTAAAGCAGTGTCACTTTGAATTTTTTGCTTAAGAAGCAATTCCCCATTGCTATTTAAATGAGGTTATTTTATTTGCAAAGGACAGAGTGAAATCTTGGTTCAATACTCAATACAATGGTCAATTCTAAGGGCTTCTCTCTCCTGCCTGCCTTGCCTGCCATTGCCTTCACTAAAACATTAGACGGCTCCAACTGGTGCAGTGGGGCAGCATCTGCCAATGGTGAGATTAGGAGAGGTGAAGGGAACACAATGAAATGTCAGAGAAGATTCCAAGCAGTTTTCCAAATACCCAAGGGATCTGCTTCTTCTGGTGGTGTCTGAATAATTTTTCAACAGCACATGTGTGAGTCATCTAAGGAGACAGAACAGAAAGTACCATGGTCTATTACAGCTTGTCCCATCATTGTGGGGGACACCCAAAAACCGCACCAAGGGAGCGAAAAGCACTTCCTTCCTGGATCAGAAAGGCGTCCCCTCAGCTGATCGATCATTCTACTGCCCCAAACGTGTCATGGAAACCTTGGGCTATGAGAAATTTCAAAGATTCCAAATATTACAGAATCCTGGCAAACTCTTCCCCCAGATTCTCCTTCCATCTTCCTTTCCTTCCTCCACCATTCACTCTGTCAGTATATATTCAAATCTCAGAAGAGCCAGACATTATGATAGGACGTAAAATACACTCTGAAAAACTTCAAGTGATATTAATTATAACTAAAACAATAAGATTTAGAACTGATTAACATGATTTCCAGATATAGGGTTCACACTTAATTTTTGTGTGACTTTAAGCAAATCACTTATTTTTGCCACAAGTTTCTTTATCTGAAAAATAGGAGGAATAGAATCAACATTTCAGGAGTTGCCAATGATGAGACAGTTTATTCAGAAATATGGCTTTCCTTCTCCTATTGTTGTTGTCATTAGGTACCTGAGGGTCCGTTCTGATTCACAGCCGCTTTATATACAATAGAACAAAACACTACCCAGTTCTGCACCATCCTCACAATTGTTATGTTTGACCCTATTGTTGAAGCCATTGTGCCAATCCATCTCAGTGAGGGCTTTCTCCTTTTTCTCTGACCATCTACTTTACCAAGTGTGATATCCTTCTCCAGGGACTCATCCTTCCTAATACATTGTCCAAACTATGTGAGATGAGGTCATGCCATTATCACTTCTAAAGAGCATTCTGGATGTACCTCTTCCAAGACAGATGTGTTCATTCCTCTGGCAGTTCAGGGTATAGTCAATATTCTTTACCAACACCACAACTCAGAGTCATCAATACTTCTTTGGTCTTTCTTATTCATTGTCCAGCTTAGCCATGCCTACGAGGTGATTGAAAATACCATAACTTGGATCAGGCGAACCTTAGTTCTCAAAGTGACATCTTTGCTTTTGAATACTTTAAAGAGATCTTTTGCATCGGATTTGGCTGATAGAATATATCATTTAGTTTCTTGACTGCTACTTCCATGAGTCTTGATTATGGATCCAAGTAAAATAAAACCCTTGACAACTTCAATCTTTTCTTCATTTATCATGCTATTGCTTATTGAACCAGTTGTGTGAATCTTTGTTTCTTGATATTATGTTGTAATCCATACCCAGTCTGTATTCTTTGATTTTCATCAGTACGTGCTTCAAATCCTCTTTGCTTTCAGCAAGCAGGATTTTTCCATCTGCATATCACAGGTTGTTAATGGATCTTCCTTCAACCCTTAAGCAAAATTATTCTTCATACAGTTCAGCTTCTCAGAGTATTTACTCAACAAAAAGATTGAATAAGTATGGTGAAAGGATACAGCCTTGAGGCAAGCCTTTCTTGATTTTACTCCTCGCAATAAAATAAGGTTTTCTGCTCCTATAAAGATTTTCAGCCTCAGAAACCTTATGCAGGGTCACTATGAGTTGGAACCAACTCCACGGTACTTAACAACAACAACAAAAATAATACCCCCTTGTTTTATTCCAGTGATTGCATAATGTTCTGAATTCACATTCTTTGCAATGTTGTCCACAACTTTTGATAACCCATACAGTTGAATGCCTTTTCATAATTAGTAAAACATAAATAAACATCTTTCTAGTTTTCTGTACTTTCAGCCAAGGTCTATCTGATACCAGCAATGATATGTATCATTCCATAGCCTCTTCTGAATTTGGCATGAGTTTTCAACAGTTCCATGTCTATATACTTTTGGTGTGACTCTGTAGAGTAAGTTCAGGACCGCAAGGTTGGTTTGAAACACAAAGTTGGGAATTCAAACTCACCAGTCGCTCCTCGGAAACTTTATCCTGTATCACTATGAGTCAAAACCAATTCAACAGCATTTAACAATAACAACAAGGATTATATACTGCTGCAACCAAATTTTATTTGCATGTGATTGTATGATATTGGTTGATATCTTCCCTACTCTGTTGGATTACCTTTCTTCAGAATGGGAACATATGAAGGGATATCAAAAAGTTTGTGAAAAACGATTATCTTTCTTTCTTTCTTTCTTAGACCATTATCTTCTCATTCTATTTTTCTATCAACTTTTGATGCCCCTTTGTATATGTTCCTCTTTTAGTTGGTTGGCCAGCTAAACTTTTCTAAATGTTTTGGCATATATAAGCGTGCTTTCATTTCTATAGAGAGCTATATTAGACCTTTTAGTCATAATACTTTCTGTTATCACAATTATTTTCCTAGGGCTGTTGTAACAGAAATGCCACAATGCTTTACAGAACAGAGATTTATTTTCTCACAGTTCTGGAGGCTAAAAGTCCAAATCAGGGTCTCTGCCAGGCCAGTTCTTTCCTTGCTGGTAGTCATGGGCATTCCTTGGTTTCTTGGCTTGTAAATGACCCTCCCACGGCATCTGTCTTATTGCTTCCTTTGTTTAAGCATCTCAATTGGTATTCTGTCAGTTCCAGGAGTCTCTAGTTACCATCATTGTCTTCACTACAGCTTGGACTTCTTCCTTCTTGATCATATGCTGTTGTCATTGCTAAGTGCCATTGAGTTGGTTCTGACTCATAACAACCCTGTATAGGGTTTCCAAGGAGCTGCTTGTGGGTTTGAACTGCCAACCCTGTGGTTTGAAGTCCAGTGCTGATCCTACAGCGCCATACCAGGAATCCTGATCATACGCTAAACCTCCCAAAATAGTTGAACATCAACCAATTTTTTTTGGTACAGTGACTCTGTGTCCTCCCATCTTTTTGATGCTTCCTTTGCTATTCAATATTTTGCCTATATTGTTGTTGTTTTTAATTGCTATTGAGTTGGGTCTGATTCATAGCGACCCTGTACAGAGTTTCTATGGCTGTAAACCTCTATGTGAGCAGAAAACCTCATCTTTCTCCTGAGGAAAGTCCTGGTGGACTTGAACCTCAGATCTTGTGGTTAGCAGTGCAAGGCTTATCCTGTGGAACCATGGTATTCCTTCAGTCTATAAGTTAAGGCTTCAATTTTTCAATCATTTCAGCTTGAGAAATTTTCTTCCCTTTTGGTTTTCTAACAACAGGTCTTTGCACATTTCATTGTGTCTTCTTGTGCTGCTCTTTGAAATGTTCTGTTCGGCTCTTTTACTTTATCATTTCTTCTATTAACTTTGTTGTTGTTGTTAAGTGCTGTCAAGTAGGTTCTGACCCATGGTGATCCTGTATAGGGTTTCCAAGGAGCAGCTGGTGAGCTTGAACTGCTGACCTTGCAGTCTAGCGCATTAATGTACAGCGCCACGCCAGGATTCCTCTATTAGCTTCAGCTAGTCTATGTTCAAGAACAAATTTCATACTCTCTTCTTACATCTTCTTACATGCCCCTTCGTATTGGTTTTGGTTTTTTCTTTCTTGTCTTTTTAATAACCTTTTGCTTTTTTCATGCATGGTGCCATTGATGTAGTCCCATAATTCATCTGGTCTTTGATCATTATGGTCACTGAATTAAATCTGTCCTGGAGAAGGTTTCTAAATTCAGGTGAGATATAGTTAATATTGTGCTTTGGTTTTTATGGATTTGTTTTAATTTTCTTCCATTTTAACTTGAACTTTAATTTGAATATGAACAATTGATGGCGCAGTAGGCCCCTTGCCTTGTTCTGAATGATGATATTGAGCTTCTCTATTGTCTCTTTCCACAGAAGTAGTTGATTTAATTACTGTGTCTTCTCTTCTGTTTACAGTTGTTATTTATGTTGTTGAAAAGAAATATTTGCAATGAATAAGTCATTGGTCTTGCAAACTTCTGTCATGTGATGTCTGGCATCCTTCCAATCTCCAAGGCCGTATTTTCCAACTACCTGTCCTTATTCTTTGTTTCTAACTTTTAACATTCCAAACACCAGAAATTATCAAGGCATCTTTGATCAATTTCAGTTTGCAGAAAATGGCAAAAATCTTCAGTTTTCTTAACTTGGACATCAATGGTTGATGAGTAAATTTGAATAGTAGTCATATTAGCTGATCTTCCTTGTAAGTGTTTGGATATTATCCTATCACAGGCAGCTCTGTACTTCAAGATAGATCTTAAAATGTTCATTTTGGTAATGAATGTGATACCTTTCCTTTTCAGTTTGTTGTTCCCAGCATAGAAATCATTTGATTACCTGATTCAAAATGGCCCAAATCAGTCCATTTCAGCTCACTAATGCTTAGGATAATGATCTTTATGCAGTCCATTTCATTCTTGTCAACTTCCAATTTTCCTAGATTCATACTTTGTACATTTCACATTCCTATGCAAGGTCAGCAGTTCAAACTCATCAGCTGCTCCTTGGAAACCCTATACAGAGTTGCTATGGGTCGGAATCAACTTGACAGCACTTAACAACAACAAAATTATTAATGGACATTTGCCGTAGTTTCTTCTCATTTTGAGTTGGCCACTCATATGACAATCTCTAAGGGCTACCTCCATCATGTCATTAAGGTCACCTTTACTTTGAGAGGTAGCTCTTCCTCAGACATACTTTAAGTGCCTTCCAATCTGAGGAGTTTATCTTCAGGCACGATATCAGACACTGTTTCAAGGCTCTTGTTTTTTACAAGAAGTATATAACTAAGTCCCTCTTCCCAGTCTGTCTTAGTCTGGAAGCTCTACTGAAACCTGTCCACCATGGGTGAACCTGCTAGCATTGCAATTCTGGTAACATAGCTGTCAACATCATAACACTATACAAGCTACCACAGCACGGCAAACTGACAGATGAGTTGTGCTTCTTTCTTGTAGTAAGTGACAAATTTTAAAATAATGTTTCAGCAACTGAGGGATTCAATAGTGATAAAGAGCGTTTTGTTTGTTTTTAAGGAAGGAGTTTTTTGCACACAGATTTCTAAGTAGAGGAAGTTTTTGAGAGTCTCTTGGTCTTGGTCTTGATTTAAATTTGGCTTTTATTAAAGAACTAAACCTCTCAGTCTCCTGTCTGTAATAAAATAATTCTGATATACTGATTCAAAGCTAACAGAATTTTATTGAAGACTGACTCTGTGAAAAGCATCATTTTCTGCAGTGGGCTGAAGTTGAAATGAATAAACTAACCACTGCCTTCAATCAGTGTCTAACTGTCCTGTAGAGAAAGGGGTCCCATGGAGAAAGGGGTGCATTGGTATATGTAAGATATGGTGCTGCGGGTTAATGCACTGGACTGCAAAGTCGGTTTGATCCTCAAGGTCAGTGGTTCAAGTTCACCAGCTGTTCCTTGGAAAACCTATACATGGTCGCTATGGGTCAGAACCAACTCAATGGCATTTAACAACAACAACAATGATAATAGGTGCAGATGTTGGCAAAGTGCTATAATTCTTTGATAAATGGAATTAGCCTTAGACAGAGTGTACCGTGACAGGGAGAGGACCCTCTACAGAGTTACCAAGAAGTGGCTGGTGAGCTTGAACCACCGACCTTGCAGCTCAAATGACCTTGCAGTCTAGCGCATTAACCCACAACGCTACACCAGGACTCCAAAAAGACAATAGGGTGAACGTATTGTTTCACAGTGGTACATAGACTTCAAAGACTTGTTTTGAATGCTGTTTCTTTGTGTGCTCTCTGACAAGGCAAGACTCCATTTTGCTATCACTCTAGGATGGGCTTGTAGTTTCAAAGAGCTAACTGTATAAAGTATGAGTACATTCGTACCTCTAACAAATATCCACCTCATGGCCAAAGCAAGTTTCCCCCAAATAAATTGAGGCTGGAGGAGAAACAAGTTATTTGTGAGAAAAGAAAAGAGTAAGGGGTGGATGTAGCATGTGTTGAATCACAACAGACATATGGATGACCAAGAAGGTTGCACATGGAGAACTCGACGTAAACAGCGAGTCTTCATTTCTTGTGTACCCGTTGAGTCTTGACTTGAAGCACAAGAACAAGCAAGGCTTTGTGGTTTGGTGTGACTTCCAGTGGTTCTGCATGGATACCAGATGTGGCTCTGCCAACCCATTTCACAGTCCATCTAGGAAGATCCCTTGGTCTGTGTCTTCCCTCTCCCTCCTGTGACTGACCCACTTCTATCTCCCTGCTTTTCCTCTTCACTCCTTCTTTACTTCACCCCCTTCAGTTTCAGGATGAGACACTTTCCTTCCATTTCTGCCCTTCACTCAGGCTCCCTGAAGCCTCTTCTTTATTCTTGTCTTTCGTTTGCCTTTCTTTTTGTCTTTATTATTGTTGTTGTTTTAAGTAGGGGCACCGGCGTTCAGCCAGCACGGCCTTTGCTGTGTAATTTAGTTTCATGTTCTGTACCCAAGAAACATGCAAAAAATGTAAACAGCGCTTGCTCTCTGAGACTGTAATACACTTAGGAAGCAAGAACCAGTCAAGCTTGCGATCCTACTGCTCCAGTGGTATTGAATTCTGTCCCCAAAACCACAGGCTCATTTCTCTAAGTCTGAAAGTAAACTTTCTCAAGCCAGGTCCAAAGGATGGGGTTTGGAGGAGAGTTGAGGTTTGGCTGTGCACAGGATTTTGTTTTTTGTTTGTTTGTGTGGGTTCGTTTGTTTGTGTTTGCTTTTCAGGCCCCCTGCTCACATTCTTTATTCACCGCCCTTAGTTTTTAAATGAACCTAGTGTGTGATCTGTTGAACAAGACCAAAAAGAACCTTTTACCTTCTTTTCCACTCCAGCTATGCGTATCTGAAACTCCCCAAATTCTACAGCCAGATTCAAACTCTAAGAGGTTCTGAATGCATTTGTGCATGCTCATTTCCAAGGGAGAGGTGGACTCAGAGAGGCACGTGAGAGGAGTCCAGGCTTGGAGGCACATTTCTGTACCAGCATAGTCCTACAACAATGGACTCCTGGTGTGGCATTGTGGGATAATGCACTGGGTTTGAACTGTAAGGTCGGCAGTTCAAATTCACCAGCTGCTCCTCAGAAACCCTGTACAGGGTTGCTATGAGTCAGAATCAACTCAACGGCACATAACAACAACAACGCAGTTGAACAAAGATTTCCCTGAGGCTCCTGCCCACTGTGTGAGCCTCTCCCATTCTGGGTCCATGTGTGCAGCTGGTGGAAGGGAATATTTGACTGATGTCTGCTTTGCTTTCCATTCTGGGAGAGATGCTCCTGAGGGCAGCCTGGGTTTGGGCGAGATCTGGCTGCAGCAGGATACTGTTCTCAGGACTTTGAATGACACCTTAATGCTCATCCTCTGGCAGCAAGGAAGGAGATACAGTGGCTTCCCTCAGGAGCTATGATTAGGTGTGTACCTTCCAGAGGAGACAAAATAATGTCAATGATAAGAGCGCAAGCTCCAGACCAGCTCTGTCCATTAGAAATTTCAGGCATGATGGAAATCTTCTAGATCTGCCTCTAGTCATGCGGTGTTATATGTTTTTATTAAGAGCTGTCAAGTCAATTCTGACTCATAGCCACCCACTAGAGGGCTTCCAAGAGTTTGAACCCCCAACCTTGTGGTTAGTGTTCCAGTGTTTATCTTCCAGTGCCAAACCAGGACTCCGTGTAGGTATACTATGCTGTGGTTGTGAAGTGTCATCAAGTCATCAGGTTGGTTCCAACTCATAGCAACCCTGTATAGAGTGTCTGAGGCTTTAAATCTTTGCAGGAGCAGAAATCCTCATCTTTCCCTCTTGGAGAAGTTGATAGACTTGAACCATGGACCTTGTGGTTCACAGTCCAGTGCTTATCCTACAGAGGCACTGTGCTCCCATATAGTACGTTGTTGTTGTTGTTGTTAAGTACTGTCAAGTTGGTTTCAACTCATAGCAACCCTGTATATGGTTTCCAAGGAACACCTGGTGTTTGAACCCACCTTGTGGTTCAAACTAACCTTGCAGTCCAGTGTTTTATCCCACAGCGTCACACCAGGGCACAATCGTGTGGTGCTATTGTTGTTGTTGTGTGCCGTGGAGTTGGTTCCGACTCATAGAGACCCTGTACAGGATTTCCGAGGCTGTAATAGGGTATTTCAAATATAGCTAGTACAATTGAGAAGCTGAAGTTTTTATTTTAGTTCATTGAAATTGATATAGCCACATAAAGGTAGTGGCTACCCAATTGGACCGTACAGGTCTAGAGTATTATCACATTTCAGTGCTGCTCTTGACTGTGAGATCCTGGACAAATTGCTTAGTCTCCAGAGTAGTGGTTACGAGTCAGGCTGCTAACCCCAAGGTCAGCAGTTTGAACCTACCAGCCATTTCATGAGAGAAAGATGAGGTTTTCTGCTCCTGCAAAGATTTCCAACCTCGGAAACCCTAGACAGGGTCGCTATGAGTTGGCACCAACTCCACAGCACACAACCATCACTACTGCTTATCTCCAAAATAGGAAACTCAAGTGGTGGTTGTGAGGATCTAATATGATAGCACAAACAAAGAACTTGAAACAGTTTTTGGCATATGTTGTTGTTGTTAAGTGTCGTCGAACTGGTTCCAAACCATAGAGACCCTGTGTAGGTTTCTGAGGAGCAGCTGGTAAGTTTGAACCACTGATCTTGCGGTTCAAACTGACATTTCTGTCCAGGGCTTATCCGACAGCGCTACAGCAAGACCCCTTTTCAACCATTGTTGTTCCTGTTGAGTGTAGTCGCATCAGGCCCAATTCGTACGGACTCTGTATATGGTTTCTGAGGAGCAGCTGGTGAGTCTAAATTGCTGACCTTGTGGTTCACAGTCCAGTGCTGATCCTATAGCGCAACATCAATAACTAAATTCATTCAATTCCATTCTTGCATTAAGTCCTGACAATCATTAAATTATTGCATAAAATCCTTGTAGCAGGAATCTTGCCTGAATTTGGCAAAATAAGGACGTAAAAGTTCACAATGCTCCCCGACCCCCAACTGAAAGGGCCCAACATGAATGAGTGCCTACAGGTTTATTTAACTCCACTATTCCACTCCACTTCCCCAAAAATTACTTTTAAAAATAACATTTCTCTCTTTTCCAGGGTAAGATTAGGATATATAAATCTTTTCCTGATACACTGCCTTAAGTCTTTTAAGTCTGTATAAATCCTCACTGGTGAATTTTTGCTTTTGGGATATGTTTTCCATAATTCACACGAAGTATTTTTCTCAATGATCTTTAACCTATTGCACTTCTTGTTTCCACGGCCTGAAAAAATAAAAATCTTCCCAGGCAAGACCTCACGTGATCTGGAGCCAGCTTGTCTTTTATAGCCTGTTGTCCGACATGTTCCTTCCAGGTAGAGCGGGCCTCCTTGCTATATCCCCAGACATGCCTGGACCCCCTGTTTCTCCTGCTTGGAAATACCTCCACTCACCCCATGTAAAGCTTAACTGTCCCTCATGGTCTAACTCAAGTGGCACTCCTTTTGTACAGCTCCTTCAGGCCCCCACAACCCACAAAAAATCTTCATCCATGTTATCTTACGGAGCACTTCTGGAATCCATTGACACTACGCTGCCTTTGACTTTACATTTGCCTGTGTCTGCAGCGTCCCATTCCAAGTGGACTGAAAGAAGCTTACGAATTGGAGTCCCATGGTATAGCTGTGTTTCCAGTGCTACACAAGAATCCACAAAATTTTTGGAAATGCTAGCTGTTGAGCAATTTATGCTTGGGTTCCATTTGCAAATCAACGTCTATAAGTGATTCCTTCATGTTGCCAGGTCACATTCTCATTTTAATACAATACTTGGCAAGAATGGGCAGGGTCTACCAAAACCCTCTGGTCTGTTGGTCACTTGACTAATGTCAAAGGCTTGGCCTGAGTCAGGAGAAGAAGAGGTTCAGGAGGGTCATCGTAAGCTCTCTGTGCCTCCGTGAACACTGCCTCTAGAATGTCAGCTCCATCACGGCAAGAGATTTGTCTTCAATTTTCTTAAAACTTAAAATTCAGTTATAATTCACTAGATTGGAGAAAATACTTCCTCAAATGTCAGAAGTAAATTCTTAACCCGAACTTCATTTTTAAATGACCAGAGTAATCCATTTTCTATTCACATTAGCCAGAGTAAATATATTTTATTCAATAACTGCCTTTAATTTTTTTTTTTAAAATCTATTTTGTTGTGTTTTAGGTGAAACCTTACACAGCAAATTCAGCTCCCTTTAACAATTTGGATACAAATCGTTACCATTTTCACAATATGTCAGTATTCTCATTGTTTCCATCCTGTTATTTCTGTCTCCACTGGTCTAGTCCCTTTCCCTCCTTGCCTTCTCACCTTTGCTTTTGGGTAAATATTGATAGTTTGATCTCGTATGGCTGGTTGTTTAAGGGAGCACATTACTCATAGGTGATATTGTTTATTTTACAAATCAATCTATTATTTGTTTGAAAGGTGGCCTCCAGGAGTAACTCCAGTGCCAAGTTCAAAGGATATTTTAGGGCAACAGTCTCAAGGGTTCCTCTTGTCCCTATTGGTCAGTTGTTGTTGTTGTTAAGTGCCGTTCAGTTGGTTCTGACCCACAGTGACTCTGAATCGGGTTTTCAAGGAGCAGCTGGTGAGCCTGAACCACTGACCTTGCAGTTCAAACGGCTTTGCAGTCTGGCACATTAACCCACAGCGCCACACCAGGACTCCATTTGTCAGTAGGTGTGGTCAGTTTTTAGGAGTTAGAATTTTGTTCTACCCTTTCCCCCCATTCTATCTGAGACCTTCTTTTGTGGTGGACAAGGGGTTCTCTGTGGTTATTGTTCACATTTGTTCACTACTGAATTCCAGTACCAGAATAGAATCTGGCACATAGCAGACATGTGATGAATATTTGTAAATTAACCTGTACTTCACTCAGCTGACAGCTTTGCCCAGAAAGTAGGAAATAGTTTCAGGAAACTGGGCCCCAGATGAAAGATTCTATCTCTTTGAGTTCTATTATCCTGGGACATATTGGGGGTCTCAATGATGTCCCTCTTGCATGTGCAAGGGTTCTTTTAATCCATACAATAATCCTAAAATGTAAGTATCCTCATCCTAGTTTTCAGTGGAAACTTTAGGCTTGATGAAGGGTCAAGGTCTGTAAATAGAAGAAACTAACATAAAATCCACCACATTTTGACTTTAAAGCCTGTGTGATTTCCACAGAGCTAGGGATTGTTGAGCTCACATTGTGGATCCCAGAACTATTGCTCAAGGACCATTACTTAGACAGCTGCTTCAACATCCTGCTTCTGTACAGATGTGTGTTGTCTTGGGCCAAGGCTGCCTCTGCAGCAAAGAATCACTTTGGATGGTCCCTGTTCCTCAGAGGAATCTGCTGATGGTGAGATGGACACATAAGCCAGAAGTATCCATTGGCCATCGCATTTGTAACCATGATCCCTATTTCAACCTCTGGAATCTGGAAAGGCAGACCAGAGAGCAATGTCACCCTTGTCCTTAATAGTGGAAGTCCTTGTTTGATCTGGGAGATCAACAGGTCACCTAGCCTAGTGAAAATGACAGCATTTCCTGGCCTCTTAATCCTTATGTATGTCAGTAAACTTCATCTCTTGGGGCCTCCTCCTAGGAGAAGTCAAGCTTGAGGTAGCCCTGGCAAGAGTACTGCCTCATCTTCAAAAGCAAGGAGCACTCAGCTAATCCTGCATCAGCTTCCAGGCCTTATTCACCAAGGCCAGAAGGTCACTGAATGCAGAACCCAGGGAGAATGCCCTCCATGATCGTTTTGACATTTACTGGGGCTCCCTGCAGATCATGTGACTGGTACTTAATTTTGGACAGAATTTGGAACACACAGATCCTAATTAAGAAGGCAGCAGAAGACAAGGGAAGGGGAGAGAAGAGAACAACAACAAAAAAAAATCAACCTGGAAACTCCTAGTTTTATGAACATGAGAAAGTCTTGTTCTTTCAACACACAGATGTTTTTAAGTGAAAAATCACTTCTCTGACCTTTCTTGAATGGGCCAGTCTAGTCCAGACTGCCATTAGCCACTGCTCAACTATTCCTAACCAAGGGTTTCGGTGACCAGGCACTGAGCTTGGGTGTAGTCACCCCATTCCTAATTAACCCCTAAATATCCAGATTCTCCCAGAGAAAGGCTAAGAAGAGGTCTGAAGACTTCTTCAAACATCTTCCTTCTATGTCAGTAGCTCTGAGTTGGATGATAGAGATAGCTGTGCTTTGATCAAGAACTGGTTGTGTTTCCCAGTCCTACGCTAGATCCAATAGAGAGAGCATTTTGGATTAAAGCTGACTAGATTTATGTCCTCAGTTTCTGAATCAAAATCTAAAACATCTAGTGTTTCATTGTTGAGATTTAAGCGGACAGCATCACCTTGTCCTTTTCTAGAATTCTGGTGCTTGGTGCTCTGGTCTGGAACTAGTGGTACCTCGGTGCTCAACATCCTGCTCTAGAACTGAAAAAGCCTCCGGACTTTTAAAGAAAAATCACCATGTTTCAGTATTCTTATCTGGAACTGGCAAAGGCTCAATATTTTTATCTAATGCTGGCAGTATCTCTATGTTCCAGTCTAGAGTTCAGTAAATATCCTAGCTGAAGTTAACAGTGCCCTCTTGATTTAATCTAATTCTACATTGCTTGTATATCTTGATCTAGAATTCATGAAATTTTATTAGTGGGTTTCAGTGCAAATATAATACAAGAGATTTGGACAAAGAGAAAACTAGTTATGTGTTTCAAAACAAACAAATCTAACTGCTTGCAGGAAGATTTAGCATCCTGAGTTTTATACTTCGTGCTAGTGACATCATCTGGAAAATGAGGTTTGTCATGGGTTAGCTGTAGCCCAGGTTTTTCTCTTCTTGAGCAATTTCCCCCCAACCCACTTGACACTAAGGTTTTGCGTTTCAGACCTAACCTTCAGGTGTAAAATGCTTCCCTTGCCTCTTCTGCATGCCCCTTCCCAAGCCTGCACAAGCCTGGAATACAGAACTGACCACTTTGCCTTATGGATCTTTGCTGACTTCATTGTCCATCTTCCCACCCCCTATGAAGAGAAGGGACTTTACCTCTCTTGCTTTTTTTCCTCTGGGATCATGGAAATAAAGAACTTATGATTTAAGAATTGTTAAGTAAATGCATATTGAATGAGTGAACGGGTGTACCCATGAAGGAGAAATATAAGATAAAAATATGAGCTTTGGCTGGAAGTAAAGCTGATTTTTTTCCAAAGAAAAGAGATCTCCGGAAGCTCCCAAACCCCTGCCTGTCACCCACTAAGAATGTCAAGAAAACCCCACGTCCCACTCTTTCCCCAGTCAGCATCTTACTCTGAGGGGAGGCACATGTGCCGTTAAGTCACCCACGTACCATCTGGCTAGGGATCCCATGCTTCTTCTCTGCTACAGGGGATTACGTAAACTGGACAGCAGCCTCCAGATGTTAGCAGTTTCTGCTCATTTTTTTCCTCCCTTTTCAACAACAATAATAATAATTAAAACAAACACAGGCTTCATCCCCCACCCGTGCCCCTGAAATTACAAACAGGTGGGTCCAGATGTCCTTCCCATCCAAAGCCTCCTTGTTGTTTCTCAGCCAAGATCCTCAGCAAGACCTGCCTTGCACAGAGATGGACAGCCACACAGGATGCCCTGGGATTTGGGCCACCGGAGCCAGTAGGGGAAATGGCCGTGTCCTGAGAAGTCTCCTATGCTAGAGTTTCCCTCTCCCCGGCCCCCACCTCCAAAGCCTTGGCCTCCAACTTAAATGGATGCATTCTGGAGGACTAGGTGGCTTAAGAGATTAGTAATGAGATCTCAACTCTTTCAGTGCTGGGTCAGGAGTTCAGAGGCGGGCTGGGGTGACTAGTGAATGGCATAATTACAGAGACAGGGAGCAGGCCTGCGGAGGGGCCCGTGTGAAATGAGTCCCAGCCAGGCCTTTAAAGGGAGCAGTTGTCAACAGCACAAAAGCTGACCGTCACATCCGACACTAATCACTCTCCCTTGTTAGAGGATTTACTAGCATGAGGAGCCTAGCCCCCCACCCCCCACCCAACTTCCTTTAAGTGGTTGTCTGAGGTTCAGAGAACAGGCTTAGCCTGATGCCTGGCTCTTCCATCTGTAAAATGGGGAGATAGTGCCCACCCCACAGAATAGAGCAACAAAAATGACCATTTCATGCAATGTAAATTTATGACTGATGTCATTATTGTAATTTTTACTACCACTGCTGCTGTGATTACCATGTCCTCTCCCTTAGCCTCAGTTTCCACATCTGAAAATGGAGATAGGAATTTCCTCTCGGTAATGACTTAAAGAAAGTTTTAGTGTGGCGCTGTAGACACAACAGATAACTTAAAGACAGCGGTAGTAGAGGTGAGAGCATCTGGATGTCTGTCATCATCGCCATTCTAACACCATCCTCACAGGGCATGGTCTGCATTAACACCGCATGGGTCTCAGTCTCCTCATCTGTAGAATGGACTAGAAAGAGAAGGTGGTTCTGGCATGGCATAGACAAGAGGTTCAGACAGCATACGTCTCACACCCTTAACGGACATGGCCTTAGCAATCTACTGTCCCCTCTATCCATAGAGGAAGTGAGAAGAGAATGCTCATGCCTTTTCACAGAAACTTAAGAAATCTGTACATGGAGCAGAGTAGCTAGCTGGTCAGTTAATGAGGGTAAGAAAGTGCTTCAGATTCATCATGTTTAGTGGATGCTTTTTCTGTTGAAAAATGATGAGACACCCCATTTATTTACTGTCTTCATTAGTCAAATTAAACAATTGAGTGAGTAGTTCCCAAGATCTTGCTCAGCTTTAGAATCTTATCATTGGAAACCCTTTCTCCTCTAAGAAATTAGTTTCCCTTCATGTAAAAGGTTAGTATACTGTACAAAAGTGAGGTCTTACATGATTCGTATGGTCCCTTCAGAAAAGCCTACGTTTTGACTCTAATCATTTGATCTGGTCAGAGGTTCGGCACCCCAAATCACAGGTTTCAGACATGCCTATGGGATATTAGACTCCTAAGGAATATGGAGAGCCTCATAAGTTAGGAACAGACCTTGAGGGCAATGAGGTGCTAATCACCCCAGAGCTGAGCCCCAAGGCTAAAGGGCCTCCACTGCCCATTTATCTTATCTGGAAGTGTATCTGTGTAGAGGCCCTGAAATCTTCTGCTATTTCTACAACTCCTCCAGGGAGGGAGGAAGCATTTCTCTGAACGCCTGCCCAGCACAGGAAATACTTCTCTGCTTGATTGTCTGGCCATGCCAAATAATAAATCCTGAAATTGAAAGAAAGGCAATCCACCCTTCCCCCTCTCTCTCCTCTATCTCTTCAAGACAGGCATCAAAGGGGAAGGCTGCTCAGGAGGCCTGGGGAAAGTGATCATTGTTTCTAATGGTCACTAAAGAGAAAGCTGGCTCTTTGTCTTTTCCCTCTCTCTTCTTCATGGTGTCCGTCCCTCCCCCCCCCTTTTCTTTCTCCCCATTGCTATTAAGTGTGTAGAATGGGGGTTGGAGTAGGAGACTGGAGGTTTGTGTGTGTGTGTGTTGTTTAGTGTTATATATTGATTGGTCCTCTGTAGTCTTTAGTTTTCTATGATCATGGGTGAGTCTGGAATAAAGGTCATAGACGGTATGTTTTTGTTATGTGCTGTGGAGTCGTTCCGACTCATAGCAACCCTGTACAGGGTTTCCAAGGCTGTAAATCTTTACGGGAGCAGAAAGCCTCATCTTTCTCCCACGGAACAGCTGGTAGTTTTGAACTACTGACCTTGTGGTTCACAGCCCAATTCGTAACCATTACGCTACCAGAGCTCCTATAGACGGTATAGAGATCTAGAATAGTACTCTTGAGTGGTACTCACTGGAGGAGCCCTGAACCAGAGATGCTGAGACGTTTGGGTTACATTTGTTCATTATATGCTCTCATTCGGACAATGCAGGGAAGGCACTTGCTACAGGCTGCAGTGCAGTAAGGGATCAATAATATTTATTGTTATTAGCTCGTATTTTATTTGTACAGTGCCTACTGTGGGATTTCCTCTGCTCTTGGTACTGGAGATTTAGCAAGCAAGACTCTAGTCTCAGAGCTAGGAGCTAACAGCCAAGCTCAAGGATTGCAAATAGGGTTTGCAATCCCTAGTCTAATCCTCACCTACAGTGAGTATCTCCCTGTACCATTTTCTTGAGAAAGATTCAGAGGTCTGTGATCATAGCCAACAGATACCCTATTTAATTAATGATGTCTGTCCTAGACAAGGGATGAGGACAATGGCAGTACTGGTGCCATATGTTTATCTCTACTGGTAGCCTCAGGATATTAACCAGAAATGGAGGTAATGCTAATACCATTTTCATGGAGTGGTTTTAAGGATTAGATGAAATAATGGATTTAAACGAGTTCTGGAGCTTATTATATTAGTGAAAAAAATAGCTATGGATAGAGTTATCATTGCCTCAGCATATTTGTGCACACCTACTCTACGTAGATCTGGAGTGAAATGCACCCCCAGGACTTGAGATTTGATGCTAGGTTTCCTGATGCTTTCTCTAGATGTTTTTATCATCTCTACATAATGGTCTAAGCCTAAGGAATCCTCAGTTCCTGGGTCAAATGTGTCACGATGAACAGCACATATAGCCTCGGAAAAAGCCACTTCAGTTCAACATAGGCAACATTCTGTAAGCCCCAACCAGTGACTTGCCTCAGATACTGATGCAAAGAAGAGATAAAGCAAACCCAGTCATTGTCCTTGACCATACACAGAGAATCAGAGGGGCAGGCAAGAAACCACAATGCAAATATGTATTACACAAAGGATATGGGCCAAAGGTGATAGGAAGGCTGAGCCCTATGCTGGGAAGAGAATGATGCACTTTGATCAGATCAGCTTGAATCTGTGGCTCAGCGTCAGAGTGGCCTTGGCAGAGTGGCCAGTGCCTTTCCCAACCTCTAAACCTCAGAATCCTTATCACTACAATGGCGTAAAAATGCTTATTGCCCAGGGTTATTATGCGGCTAAAATGAGGTAACACAGCAGCAAACACCCTGAGCTGGTAGCTTCTGTTTGAGTTGGTTCTTTCCCCCTCTTACTGCAAAGCTGTTTGAACTGCAAGGTTGGCAGTTCAAGCTCACCAGCTGCTCCTTGGAAACCCTATACAGCATCGCTATGGGTTGGAACCGACTCAACGGCACTTAACAACAACAACAATGGAAGAGAAGCATTGAGAAAGGGCCAACGTTTGGGTAAGGAAGCAGTTTGCGTTTCACCAGGGCCACTTCATGTCCTGAGGGGACTGTGCAGCCAGGATTTGATATGTTGTGTCTTAGCCAACTTTCCCTCCTGCGGCCTTCATGACCCCAGGTCTCAGCAGTTCGGTTCTCATCAAGGAACCAACTGCTTCCCCTCCTGCAACTTTGTAATTCTTAGAAAAAGAACTTGTCATTGGACCTTCAACTCTGAGGTTAAAATGTGGCTTCAGTAGAGATATTGGGAAACATTGCCTAAGGTGCGTATATGTACCCGCGTGCACAGACACATGTGCGCGTGCACATGTATGAGTGCATCCACCAACCCACACACTCTTTCTGTTCCCTGTGCTTTTTTTTCCTATACGGTCTATTCTAAGGTCCCTTTGGGTGGAAAGCGGAAATTGGAGAGGATGGGCTGGAGGTTTGACAAGCTCTTCCTCCCTCCTGTGATTGACAAAAGGGCATGTAAATCTGCAAAAAGGAAACTCAATAGAAACCTCATGGCATCTTCCCTGTGTGGGAAAATACCAGAGCTCCCACTCCCCCCTGTTCTCCGTCATCTCTCTGCCTTTGTGTACATCGTGTGTGGGTGGAAGATAAACTGGATTTTAAAAACCCTTTGATAGCAAGACATCGTTAACTCCTCTAATTGAAAGCAGTCTTCTACAAAGAATGGGGTTTAGAGGTGGGTACTGGATGTAGTGACTGGTAGTGCACTGAGTGGACAAAAAGCCGGAAGTCCTGGAGCTACGGTATCCCCAGGTTCTGAAATAACCCACAGTCACCTCCAGGCATCCAGCTCGCTGTATGTCAGTAAGTCATTCTCTTCCCTCCATGTTGTTGTTGTTATGTGTCGTGAAGTCGGTTCCGATTTATGGCGACCCTGTATAGGGTTTCCGAGGCTGTAAATCTTTACGGGAGCAGAAAGCCTCATCTTTCTCCCGTGTAACAGCTGGTAGTTTTGAACTGCTGACCTTGCGGTTCGCAGCCCGATTCGTAACCACTACACTATAGTGAGCCTCTATTTCCCCATCTATAAAGCATGCTGATTGGAGTCATAATCTTTGAGGACCTACCTACCTCAAATATCTAATAAAGTCAAATCTCTTGGGGAGGAACTTCCCAGAGCTTTTTTACAGTCTGCAATTGCAAACACAAAAATAAGAATTAAAATAAACAGAAAGCATGTTGCTGGAATGAATACAGTAAACTCTGGTTGTCTTAGTCAGAAAAGGTGGTTGTAAAATTCTCCTTTGGCATCATATGATCGGAGAAATGGGATCCATGAGTCTCAGAGATGATCAGGATATGCAACTGGAACACAGTACAGTTTTGTTTGTTTCCTTGCTTGCTCTACACTTCAGTTCAAAATTAACACTCTCTTAAACAGTGTTCACTAAGCAGAAGCTGGAAATCAAAATCTGGCAGAGTGTTAGAGCTGAGAAACCCTTTGCAAATTAATTCATCTTACTCTATCCTTTACAGCTGGGAAGGGTGAAAGCAGAGAAAGTGAGCAATTAAGTCAGTTTGAGGAGGGAGGTTCTTCGCCTCACAATCCAGGGCTTTTTGCACCACATTGCTCTGCCTCACAGCATACCTTTGAAAAATGACTTCGGGCTGCTGGAACAGCTTCTATTTCAGGGGTCCCTAGAGAAAACAAAAAGGAGAAATCGCAAATCTGTCCTCCTTGTTCTGGGATTTAAGAGTCATCTTTCAGAACACATCCATTCTCTTGTTAGATTCTTATAACAACCCCAAGAGATATGTAAGCAGGTCCCTTTCAAGTTAACATCTGTGGTTAAAAATAGGTACCGAGTTTGGGCCAACGTTTGAACACTAGTTTCACCACAAACTGATCTTTGGCAGGTTGTGGGCCTCAATTTCCTTACCTGTAAAATGGGTCTAATAACAGTGCCCACTTCACAGAATGATTATGATTACATGTTTTATACATACAGAGTCCTTAAAACCCTGCAGAGAGTAACAACTTGGTATGGGTTGCTGCTGTAATAATAAGAATACTCATTGAGCACCTGCTGTGTTTTGTGTGCTGGGCAATCTACTGGGATTCATTGGAGGATCAATCAGATCTAATTCTTACCTTGGAAACCTTTAGAGTTGAAAGGGGCAAGACTAGACTCAAAGCAAACATAATCCAACTTGACAAGTACTATAACTGAGGTATATATAAAGAACTATATGGACATATAAGAAAGAACAATTAATTCTGCCTGGGGGGTGAGCAAAGACTTTCAGAGGAAGGGTGATATTTGAGACTTGCTTTGAAGTGTGTGTAGTATTTCACAAAATGGGAAGGTCAGTATAAGGGGGGTGGTGACAGTCTGGGCCCAGGCATCATTGGGGGCGGGGAATCTGTGGCATGTGAGAAAGTCACTCATGGAAAAGGGAGCACCAATGTCTACAAGTGTGGACCCCTGCCTGCTTGCTGGGTGGGAAGGGGCAGGGTTGGACGTGCAGGTGAAGGAGTGGCTTAAATTGGTACTTCAAGGCCCTTATAAGTTGTATCTAAGAAACTTACCATCCTGTGGGTCATGGGGAGTCATGAAGACATTAATAAGTAACATAGCAGTACCATTCACCTTAGAAAGTTCATCAGAGAGAACATTTTGAGCAGGGAGTGAGTATGGAGGAATTAAAGACAGAAAGAAGAATAACCAATGCCCCCTTGCTTTGCAGAGAAAGCTGTGGCTTGGGCCAAGCCAATGTTGCATCACAATTGAGTGCAAAGAACATGAAATCAGATAGAATCCAACTCCTGGCTGTGTTACTCAACTGCATATATAACCTTCAAAGAGTTATTTTAAACAATACTCCAACCTTGTAGCATAATTATGAGGATTAAATGATATTGTGGCTGTGAGATCCTTGCTAGATATGATTATTATAGTGTCTTTAAGCTCCCAGGGCACTTAGAGGTCAGCCCAAACAACCACTACATTTACAGATGGGGAAAGTGAAGGTCAGAGTAATAAGTGGTACAGCTAGAGCTACCCCAGGTCTCCTGTTTCCTATTAGTACTTGAAGTGAGCACAGATATCTCTGAAGATGATGGAGACTCTAAAGGATTACAGTAGCCATGAGTGACCCTCTAATGGCCACAGAGAAAGGGATTTGCTTGTCCTTTGGTTCCTGTAGGTATTAAGCTGAAAGTGAGAGGCAGTGATCAGCCAGCTTCTGTGAAAGACCCAAGCCTAGGCATCCTGGAGAAGAAAGTGACCTGGTACTAAGGTTGCTCATTGCTATTTCTGTTATGATTTCTGGAGGGAAGAAGGAGAAATCTCACTGGGAACGGTTATAGATAATAAAGGCAGGGTTGAGTTTGTAGAGAACCAAGTGAGGAAAACGCACCAGTTCTACAAACTGGAAGCAATTTTATTGTCACAACCATTTTTCCACTTCCTTAACGTAGGGCAAGATACCTTCTCCTCTCCCTAGACTATTGCTAAGGGAATGGTCTCAGTAGATGGTCTGTTCATGTTCCCTCTAACTCTATGTATGTTGTTGTTTTCTGTCAAGTCTGTCCTGACTCACAACAGCTCTGTACAGAGTTTCCTAGGAGTGATCAGACCAGATTGAATTTGACTCCTTGCAGTTAGCAGTCCAGTGCTTTCCTTACTACGATGCTACACCAGGGCTTTCTTTATTTATAGTTCTATAATAAGAAAGTGTATAGGTACTGCTCTGGTAGTACAGTGGTTACAAGTAGGGCTGCTAACCTCAATGTCAGTACTTCGAAACTTCCAGCTGTTCCGCCGGAGAAAGCTGACGCTTTCTGCTCCCATAAAGATTCCCAGCCTCAGAAACCATATACAGGGTCACTATGAGTTGAAATCGACTCAGCGGCACTTAATAACAACAACAATATATGCAAGTGAGTTCTCTGTCCATGAAGTAATCAAAAGCTATTTGGTAATCCTTCTTTCACCTTTGGAAAACTGAAGAGATGGTGTTTGCCAACCAACCCATCTGTTCCTTGCCTAGCAAGTTATCTGAATTTCTTCTAAAATATTTTCTTTTAGGCAACATGGAAAAATAAGTGAAGGATTCCCTCTTCATCTCCCTTGGGGAACCCAAAGGCTAGAGCCTCCTTGATGTGCTTCATAAGATGTGAAGGGAAGGAACAGGTCATACCAGTGTGTCAGTACGATCTCTTGACTTTTCTGGGGTTGGAGGTCTGGGTAGAGCTCATTAACAGAATGACTTGTGTGCATAAGGGTGGAGGATGTGAGGGAGAAGAGAATGCTCTGCATGAGACTTGAGAGACACAAATTGGAAAGGGGAGAAGATTAGGCAAGGTTAGATGGTCAGTGATCATGAAGAAAGTGAAAGGAGAGAGAAGAAGATGTCCTAGGGGTGCTGACGAGTGAAGAAATACTAGGGTGATGATGGAGAGCTTCACAGTCCTGGGTGTATATGCCACTCTTATCTTCCCAAAACATTTTCAGTAAAATGTGTATTGCTCCGTACGTACTAAGGATCTCTGGTAGCATAGAGGTTACAAGTCAGACTGCTAACCTCAAGGTCAGCTGTTTGAAACTACCAGTTGATCCGTGGGAAAAAGGAGAGTCTTTCTGCTCCCATAAAGATTTACAGCATCAGAAACCCTATACAGAGTCTCTGTGAGCTAGAACCGACTCCATGGCACACAACCCACCACCAGTAAGTAATGTTTTCGTGGGGTTGTATTTTCTTTTTTGTTGTTGTTGTTGTTGTTAAGTGTCGTTGAGTCAAGTGTTGATAAAAATAAAAATCATTCTCCTTAAGGTCTATCTGCATCCTTAGTGGTCAATTTAGTGGCCCTTTCTTCTCACTACTTGGGAGCCTGGCATACCATACCCAATGTTGTCAAGTGAATTCTGATTCACAGTGACCCTATAGGAGAGAGTAAGATGACCTTCATAGGGTTTTCAAGGCTGTAAATCTTAATGGAAACAGACTGCCGCATCTTTCTCCCACAACGTGGTGAGTGGGTTCAAGCTGCCAGCCTTCTAGTTAGCAGCTGAGAGCTTTAACCACTTTGTTGTTAGTGCTCCTTGGCCTGCCATACCCCCTCAATAAATGGTGCTGAATGAACAACTTCATGCAATGTCTATAAAAACAGGAGGCTTGTGTTTCTCCCCTTTCCCCTCCAGTCTCTTTCCACCTCCCCAGAAACATAGATGGTTGTAAGATCAACAGGCTTTGGGCAATGGTTCAGCTGGATTTGTTTGTTCCTCTCTGTTCTGCTTTGATTGTCCCTGATCAGGACTGCATTCAGCCTGAAACAAACACAAAACGAAATAGGAAAACAGAAGACTAAAATAACAGCAGTGCTTACCTCTAAAGCTCTGTCTAGTGCTAATAGAGTTGAAGAGATAAGAGGAAATTGTATTTAAGCAATAAAAGGGCTTTGTTCACATTGGAGATTCCTCTGACCATGAAGGTTACAGATGCAGAGATAAGTCCCCACTCCAGATATTTGTCCCACCACACTCTACTGAGTGATAGGCAGCTCAGAACACAAGAAGAAAGAAGTCCAAAATGATACATGTCGAATTGCTGGCCTGGATTTCAAATGCCATAGATAGTTTATGCAAAGTCTCGCACTGTTGTAAAATGTAACACAATCCACTGGCAGGCCTGCCTGAGCTCTGTCCCAGTTGTTTTTGAGAAAAAAAAACAAAACAAATAAACTTGAAAACGTCGTCCAGCCCATTAAAGTGGACTATACTTTACCCGTACTTGCCTCTGTACGAGGATTCTAGAGAGTTGAATAACTGGAACCCTTAGCCAACTGCTGACCAGTGATTCTTGGCCCTTAGCCTTAGCCAACTGCTGACCTTTATTCTCATGTTACCTGTGATTTTCAGGGAACTAAAACCTTATTCCTGGAGTCCTGCTGTGGCACTGTGGGATAATGAGCTAGACTAAAAAGTCGGTGTTTCAAATCCATCAACCTTGGAAACCCTGTACAGGGGTCACTATAAATCGGAACCAACTCAAAGACACTTAACAACAACAATACCTTATTCCTAGGACCCATCAGGGCTAAAGTGATCAGGTTTTGATACTTTTCAATGTTCTGATCTCTAGTTGCTGTCAAGCCCATTGGGATCATGGTGGCCCCATGTGTTTCATATTAGACCTGGACTCCATAGAGTTTTCAGTGCCTCTCACCTTTTAGAAGTAGATCACCAGACGTCTCTTCCTAGGTGCCTCTGGATGGGTTCTAATCACTAACCTTACTGTTCGTAGCCGAGCACTTAGCTTTCTACCACCTTTGAAAGCACTGGAGTTCTTTTTGAAGAAAACGGAGCTATTACAAGGCAGTTCAAGATATCAAACAGATGACTGGAGATACTCTGCTTGAAGAATGGAGAGGAAACTAAGCAGATCTTCTCCACACCCCATGAGCAAGCTGACAACCCCGAAAAACTTAGGAATTCATAGAATACACCTTGAAAATCTGTGAACTTATCTAACTTTCAAATGTTAAAAATAAACATTTGAGATCCAAAGAGGAGAGATAACTAGTCCACGATTACACTTCAAATTTTCAGTGAGGTTGACCCAAAAGCAGTTCTCCTTAGGTGATTATCGAACCATGATCACACTTGTTGTTTAATGCCTTCGAGTCAGTTCAACTCATAGCGACCCCTTTCTGAGGAGCAGCTGGTGTGTTTAAGCCACCAGCCTGTTGTTAGTAGTCCAGTGATTACCCTACAGTGCTACACCAGGACCCCATTATCAAACTTGTTATTAGTACCATTGAGTCACTTCTGACTCACAGCAACCCTATATAGAGTTTCTGAGGCTTTGAATCTTGAGGAGGGAGCAGAAAGCCTCAATTTATTAGGTGACAATTTGTGATTCTCCAAAGTTGGCTAAGCAACTAATCGTCCTGTATTTGAGTTTTCAAGAATGAATTGATAAAGATGTGAACGTTAGGGAAACTGAGTGAGGGGTATAGGGAGACACTCGGTTAGCTTTCCAACTTCTATCTAAATATAAAATTACTCCAAAATATAAAATGGTGGTCTTAAATAAAGTGTTGGGGTTGGAAATTATAGATCACAATGCAGTTATCTGTTTTAGCTTGACTTTTTTTTTGTGAATTGGGTGATAATTTACATGGGAGAACATTGGCTTTACATTCATCCTATCGTATTTCATTTCATTGCAATGATTACATTCCCCTCCATACATCATCCTTCAACAGCATTTGCTTCCATTCCCTCTTTTTCGTATATATACACTAAAGCACCACTCAGGAATATACAATCAAATAAACAACCAAAGGGCACACTCTGCAAGCCTTTCTCTGCCCCCACCCACACCCCCGGCCCTACTCACTATTTCCTTTCTCCACTCTATTTTAAGTCTTTTACAGGAGCTCTGGTAG
>NW_006408599.1:9239002-9276264 GCF_000296735.1 Chrysochloris asiatica | reverse complement strand
GCTTTCTACTCCCGTAAAGATTTACACCCTCGGAAACCCTGTACAGGGTCGCTATGGGTCGGAACCGACTCGATGGCACTTAACAACAACAACACTCTACATGAAACCCTGTGCAATAGTTTTGCTCTGTGTGAGTTTTTGAAAACTGTACCATACTGAACTTGTCCATTTGCAACTTTTTTTTTTCCCACCCAGTGTTATGTTTTTGAGAATTTTCCATGCTAATTATCTATGAAAGGAGCTCTGGTAGCGTAGTGGTTACGAATCGGGCTGCTAACCTCAAGGTCGGTAGTTCGAAACTACCAGCTGTTCTGTGGGAAAAAGATGAGGCTTTCTGTTCCCATAAAGATTTGCAGCCTCAAAAACCCTGTTCAGGGTTGCTATGAGTCAGAATCGACTCCATGGTACTTAACACCACCAACAACAATTATATATGAACTCACCAGTAGGGCTTCCATTTTGATTGGCCAGCCAGGACTCATACTGAACTAATTGTTCAAGTTTTTTAACGGTCCCCTGGATATAGATCTAGTTTATTCATCTTAACTTACTGATAAAATCCTATCAGAGTTTTTTCATATTTTATGTAAGATGAAATTATAGATATCCCCTACCTTTTGCTATTATAGATGTCACTAGCGTGAGCATCCTTGATTCTTATATATAATCATTCATCTGTTTTTCTTCCTTTCTTCCTTCCTTCTCCCCTGTCTCTCTCCCACCCTCCCGACCTCTCCCTTTTTAATTCGGATGTGTGTGTGTTTATTTTGTCTGATTTAGATTAAATTATTTCCCTTTCTTTTACTTTTTCCATTGTTTAAAAGATCCTTAGAGCTCTCCAGGTCAGTCCTACATTTAGATGAGTAGACTTTTCCATTGTTTGAAAGATCCTTAGAGCTCTCCAGGTCAGTCCTACATTTAGATGAGTAAACTGAGACCCAAAAATGTGACCCCAACTCACCATGAGGTTTTGAGAAAAGAAGTCACATCAGGGATCAGAGAAAAGGTACTGATTTGAGACAAATTTTCTGCCAAATTTCTGGACTCTCAAATTTGTGCTCTTCTTCTTTTTTTCCAGCACCTCTCTTTTCTCAGTTTACAATAATGTGTGCATATGTGGTTACTTGATTAATACATGCACACATCACTGACCATAAGTTCCTCAGCATCTACTTTGTCCACGCTTTAGTCCCAGGCTTGGAGGACAGTGGATACTCAATAAATATTATTTCAATGAATCAGTGGAGCAATGAATGAGATGACGTACAACAAACTCTGAAGTGTGATGAATTCTGCTTTTATACACATTCCTACTGTTTCTTTTAACACTTATTAGTATATCTACCATTAAGACTAAATATACATACATATATGTATGAGAAGGCTTCAAAAGTCCGAGGGAAAATTCCATTATCTTGTAATTCCAGTTTTTCACCAACTTTTTGAAGTCTCCTTGTATAAAAATGAAGAGATGGAACTGATTTTCTCTGGTGATGGAAAAACCATTGCTTACACTTTCACAGTCTACTTTGTCAAGAAAATAAATCTGAACACAATTTATAGATTGTTCCAAACTGTTAGGTTTGGGATGCAAGACTCTGTGAGATCCAACCCCTCCACTTATCTTTGCTGCCACATTCCTTAAACACACAATCCCAGGCAGTTTTAAACACTCTTAGCATCCTGGATCTCTGCCTTCCTCTGGGTCTTTGTTTCTGTGGCCTCTGTCTGCAATGCTCTTCCCCCATCTCCACCCTGTACTTTCAGATCCAACTGAAATACCAACTCCTCCATGATTTGTCCCCTGAAGACTTTCCCTTTGTCATCTCCACCACCAAAATATTTTATTTATCCTTTCCTAAGAGGTTTGAGAATTACCAGCTCTGCATTAGAATGTGTCCTTCTGTTTATCCCTGTCAGGGACAAGGTAGAGAGTGAGAGTTTGTCGGATGGAATTTGACAAAGTTCCTGAGATCTTCCAAAGTATTATTGTTTGTCTTTATCTGTTTCCAGGTGTGTCGAACCAAGGTGATAGATCTCAGCGAAGGCATTTCCCAGCATGCCTGGTACCCTTGCACCATCAACTACCCATACTCCCAGCTGGCTCCGACCACATTCTGGCTCCGGGTAAGCCAATAATCTTAGAGTAGTGGCCTCAGGAAACACTAACTTCCATGACCATTCCTCAAGATGGTTTATCTGCCTCCTTAGGGTGTTAATTACAAAGACGAGAACAGAAAACGTAGCAGTACGATGCTCTCAGATCTTTGGTATCCACACTCTAATTTTGACCAAAAAAAATTTTTGATGCTTTTTGTCTGCATGGAACTTCCTATTCATTGTTCAGTACACTTTGTAACTTGTCTTCTCCTTCTTGACATTTGTACTGATGCTTATGGAGTCAGGTGTGGTGCTGTAGATAAGCACTGCACTGCTAACCGCAAAGTTGCAGGTTCAAACCCACCAGCCGCTCCTTGGAAACCCTATATAGATAGGGTGGCTATGAGTCAGAAGCAACTTGATGGTATTTAACAACATGGAATCCACAGGTGGCACAAACAGTTACATATTCAGCTACTCACCAAAAGAGACCTCTTTTGGAAACATGGGGTTGCCATGCGAAATCCACTCAAGACAGAAGTGATTATTTTCTCCTTACACATGTTGGGTCATCTGCTTGTCATGTGAGCACTTGTTTACATAGCTGTTTGTGAGTGCATCTTCCTGACTCATGATTGTGTATTCCTTGGAAATGTCATTTGTGAGCCTCTGACTGATTTTGAACTCCACAGTGCCTAGAAATGCAAGGGCCAGGATTTATGTAGCTTAATGTCCAATGCAGAGACAAGGGTAGAAAAATAATCAATAATAAGTATGATTTATTGTGGTTTTAACGTGTCAGGCTCTAGATCATACACTTTATTCCCATTATCTTGTGATAGGCTTTCAATAATCCTGTCATAGAACTATTTTTATCAACCATGGAGAGATAAAGAAACTGAGGCCCAGAGAAGCATGCACAGACTCAATGTCACACAGTTAGGAAGGAGCAGAATCATGAGTAAAGTAAGATTTCTGCCCTCAGAGTCTGTGCTCTTAACTGAGAGGTCTCACTGACCCCTCATTCCCATCTCAGGCCCCTGAGGAGTAGCTCAATTCTGAAATGGAAGATTCTCCTCAACTCCCCTGCCCTGTGACTACCCAACACTCCCTCTGAGCACTTAAGTGATCCCCTATGTCTTCTGCATTTCAGGCATATTTTTCTCAGCCAATGGTTGCTGCAGCTGTTATTGTTCACCTGGTGACCGATGGGACATATTATGGGGACCAAAAGCAGGAGACTATCAGTGTCCAGCTGATTGATACCAAAGATCAAAGCCATGACTTAGGTAGGCATGCTCTTTTGGGTTTGACTTGCGCTGAGAATCTACTTCTTTGTTTTGTGGGTGGTTTTGAAGATTAGCTTAGAATGAGTTCCTTTGTCCTCCCCTTTCCTTGTTCTTGCTTTGTCTTGATTTGGCACTCTGGTTGTCTGCAATTTGGGATGCAGTGGAAGAGTCAGAGAAGTCTGGATCTGGTAGATCTGGAGACCAGAGCCCCATGTCACCGCTTACTTCTGACAGAGACCTTTAACCTTTAACCTCGGGCATTCCATATGATCCTCAAGGAGATGAAGCAGGTCCGTTTGTTATCATATGGATCAGTACACTGAGACCCAAAGAAGGAATTGAGAGATCTCAGGGCAGAGAGCAAGTCAGGACCGAGTGGCTAGGATTTTGAAAATCAAAACTCTTACACCAGAGAGGCTCCTGTGAATGCCCCAAAGAAGCAACTGCCTGACAGCAGAACCTTCAGAGACGTTCACAATGAGAGTAATAAGAAAAGGCCAGTACCAACGGTGGGAAGGCAGGTGAAAGGCCCGTTAAGGAGCTGCCCTGAAAACAGGCCAGGTGGGGAAACAAGGCCCAGAGTTGATACCTGCACATCTGTCTGTCTGCCGAAATGCACTTTGGTCCAAAAGAAAAGTGTTCAGACTCTGGGGCTGAATGCCAAGGTTTGAATCCTTTCTCCACCACTCACTTACCAGGAGAACATGACCACTTGGAGCCTCAATTCCCTTATATGCACAATGGGGATCAGGGCGTTGTCGGCACAGACAGTGCGAGATTTAAATGAGATATTGTTTGGTAATGTTGTAAGCACAAGACCTGGCATGAATAGATTCCTCTTTCCCCTCCCATTTCTAGTATTCCCCGAAATGCTCTGGACAGCCATTCCAGGTGTTTAAAATAGCCGATCAGCACTCCCGCTCTTCAAAGCTGGGCCAGCACCATTCCACAGAGAGCTCATTTCAAAGGCTGTAGGAAGCAAGCAGGCAAGAGGTCATTTCAGGGTCAGGTAGAAGCCAAGGGTGCAAGGTTTTCTGTTTGTTTGTTTTTGTTGTTGTTGTTGTTGTTCTATTTTGTTTTTATGTTTATTTAGTTAGTTAGTTTTAAAGGCAAGAGGGAACATATTAATGAGGAAGAGAAAGAAAATCCCTCTGGACTATCTGGATTCTTGGGAAATTTCCCTAAGTGGAAACAAATATTTTCATAGTTGTGCTGTTGCAGTAGAGTCGGGAGAGTGTGGTTTCCCAGGAGCCCCTGGGATCCTGCTACTTGATACCTGAGGCTCCCATGTTTCCCTGCTGTCCCTCCTCAGGATGCCTGTGTCTCTTGTCCATCCTCAGCATCCCAGCAGTTCCATTGAAAGCTCATAGATCTAACATTCAGAGTTTAGGAAGGGTCCTGCTGGCCTCTAGCTTCACACTTTCACACATGCCAACTTGCCCCGTATAGCAAGTCTGCCAGGACCTGGTTAGGATGATCCCAATTCTCTGATGCAGAAACTGAGTCTTCTGGGCTTGCTAGAGTCATATAATTAGTGAGTGCCTGAATAAGGATTTGCACTGAGGTCCACTTAAACCACCAAAGACGGTGTCCTTGGCACTAACTCCAGCTTACCACATCATTTCCTCCTCTCTACCTGGTATGGCACTGTGAGCTAATGAGCTGAACTGCAAAGACCCTTTGAACCACGAGGTTGGCGGTTCAAGCTCACCAGTTGCTCCCTGGGAACCCTATACAGGGTCGCTATGAGTTGGAATCAACTCAGCAGCACTTAACAACAACAATCTCAATTTGTTATGTCCATTTCTCCCTGCCTCTCTCCCTTCTCTTTTGAAATCTAGGAACCTGTTGACTGTACTAGAAAGAATTTTAAGATTTTGAGTTGAGACCAATTTGGATTCTGCTTCAACTTTGTACTGCCAGTCTGTGTTCCTCTGGGAAAGCCCCCTTTCTCTTAAGGATTCTTAGTCTCTTCTCCGTGGACTGAGTGTAGGGGTCCTCGTGCTGTAAGGGCTTCTGAGAAGCTCACAACTGACAACTGTGATCAGGGTTTCTACCCCTAGAAAGACCTGTTGCTATGAATTATTTCCATCCTGTTCATGACTGACCAGGCACGCAGCCTGGAAACTAGCAATTCAGACCCTCAAGCCCCAATGCGGGAGGTGAGGGGCAGTGGTGCTTGGCTGAGGGGTGGCCATTTGTGGGAGGCAGAGGGACTCTGGGCACTAGGTGAAGGGAAAGCTTAGGGGGCAGGGAGGCTGGGGGATTGGAGAGATTTGGAATCAAGAAAAGCCAGACAAAGAAACTTTCAATCAAACTCAAAATCCCCACTGGCTACCCCAATGGTGCTTTTGTGCAATGACATGAAAGGGTCTGGGGGCTTCGGGAAGGGCCCGTTGGGGAGGGTGTGACTGGTCTTGAGTAATGAGCCTGGCCCCTCGGCCCCTCTGTCTCCTCTGACAGGCTTCCATGTCCTGAGCTGCAGGAACAATCCCCTGATTATCCCCGTGGTCCATGACCTCAGCCAGCCCTTCTACCACAGCCAGGCGGTGCGTGTGAGCTTCAGCTCGCCCCTGGTCGCCATCTCGGGGGTGGCCCTCCGCTCCTTCGACAACTTTGACCCTGTCACCCTGAGCAGCTGCCAGAGAGGGGAGACCTACAGCCCTGCTGAGCAGAGGTAAGGCATCCCATCAGGGACCCAGGGCCTCCTTGTCCTGGGCCATTTCGTAGCCTATCCAAAATCCGGATAGCATTTGTGTTGCTGGAAAAAGTCTGTGTGTTTCTCCTTTCTCTGTCCTCCTGCCTCTGGCCAGCTCTGCCTTTGAGCTTGTAAGCCCACAAGCTTCCAGATTTCAAGAATCAGAGGGGCAACAGGGATGTGTGATGGATAGACATCCTCCAAGACCTGGAGTTGAGTCTCAGAGCTGAGAGTCTCAGTGTCTTGCAAGATTATCCTGGGAACATCAGTTCTCCATCTCTGGGCCTCACTGTTCTCATCTTAACTAAGTAGATGGATGCACTGTCTTTAGGGGCTGAAATACTACACTACCCTGCTTCTTCAGTGGCACAGGCAGGAGACATAATCTTCATAGTGATGTGGGGAAGGAAAAGACTAGTACTTGTTTCATCCCAATTCACCGTGTATTTCTGCGAAGAGTGAAATCTATGTTTTCTCCAAACCTAGTTCCTAGGAGTCCTTCAGTGATCTAGAGGCCTGTCTTACTAAATTTGAATGTACGTCATGCTCCATCAGTGCTTTGTGTCTCTAAGTTTGTGTCTCTAACTTGGGTTCATTTACCTAGCTTAATGCTAACATGCAGTGTTGCCTTCCAGAAAGAATATGTTCCTTAGCACTTCGCTCTACTCTAAGTTTTCATCTTCACATTGCCGCTATCTAATTTCATAGCCTTGGACAAGACATCTCACTTTTCCAAGTCCCAGGTTTTTTTTGGGGGGGGACTACCTATCTCACAGTGTGATGCTGAGGGCTGACTGCCCCACTGGATAGGAGAGTGCTCTTGCAAACTGCTAGATACCATGAAAATATATCTTTGGGATCACTAAGGATTATTTATACCTGCTTTCTGATGACAATGGTGCTGCTTTTCTACACAAAGTTCTAGGTGTAGTTCTTAAAGTTAGAGTTGGAAGAAACCTCAGACATCATCTAGTCCATCCAAAGTGTTATGTCTATGATTCCAGGCCTCAGAAAGTGTAAGGACTGGTCCAAGCTTGCACAGCATCTTGCATGTTTGTTTAAGGAGACTCAGAAAAATGAAGACATGGTCATGGTCTCCCCTCAGATTAAGACCATTTGAAAGGCAATTCAACTCTGCCCTTTGCACCTGGGAGCAAGTAGAAGAAAGAGGCATTGGGACAGGGGGCAGCAGATTTTCCCATGTCTCTGCTACCACCGAGGACACAAAAGGTGGTTGCAAAACCCACATTGTTTTGTACCCACTGTCTCTGGCCTCTGTTGTGCAAAGTCTGTTGCAATCATTCCAAGGCAAAAAAAGAGCTCCTTAAATATCACTCATTGTTGTATTTTACTCCAAGAGGGATTTTCTATCCCTGAGTCTCTGGGCTCTATAAAAAGAAGTTAATTCTTAGAACCCAGGGAAACAATTGTCAATGGAAAATGGAAATCCATCAGAACTTTTCTTCAATATTTTTCGATTCTTCAGTAGCCCTCCCAGCTATCCACAAGTTGACTGAGAAGAGCACTGTCTTCTTTGAATTTTTAATTCGATTTTAATAGCTCTGGTGTCCTTAGTAAACACTAGGAAGGGTTTTATCTCTGAAATATGTCCATTGGTAAGTTATATTCAGGTCTTTACTCGCTGTGGGAGGAACGCTGAATTGGCCAAAGTGTCGCCCTATCTGATTTGTTGGGTGACTGTGAGTCAGTTACTTCTGTTTCTCAAGGATGATGTTGGATTGAATGCTCTACTTGGTTCTTTTCGATTCTGTCTGTGGTTCCCCCCAGCTAGGAGGGGTGGGAGGAAAGACGAAGGAACCAGCAGTTGTCTCTGATAAGGAGCATCTTATTCATTGCCATAGCTGACCCTGTGGTATGGCTCAGAGAAGCAGAGTGACGGAGTTTAGGTACCCCAGGTTGTTGTTGTTAAGTATAGTGGAGTCGGTTCCAACTCATAGTGACCCTGCACAGGGTTTCTGCGGCTGTAAATCTTTACAGGAGCAGAACACATCTTTCTTCCTCAGAACCGCTGGTGGTTTCAAGCTGCCGACCTTCAGGTTAGCAGCCTTACTCGTAATCTCTACGCTACCAGAGCTCCTTAGGTAGAGAGACAAAGTCCCATTTTGTCTGACCCTAAAAACCTTCCTGAGCTAGGCATACCTAGGAGAGAGGAAGAATTTTCATGACTGCTCACAGGTGAGCCTTTAGTTGGTGAAGCTCTGAGAGAGGTGACGTATGATAGCTCTGGGCTTTGGTTGGTTTGACCTTGAGCTTGGACCAGGCTAGGACTGGCTGCCCTGAATACCACTGGGAAACACCAGCAGCTGCTCTTGAAGAGACATTTGCTCAAACAGGCAGGACTGTGCAAACGTGCAAATGTATGAAAACAAACAAACCAAGAGGAAAGGACAGGAAAATAAGTAACAGTGAAAGCCAGGATTATTTTTCTTCATTCTCAGACACCAAGGTAAATAACATCCCATTTTACAGCACACAGTAGAGATGGTTATATTAGAAAGGTCTTGGTTTACCTCCAGCTGTTTCGAAAGTAGTGGAGGGTACTGCTGCTCCCCTCCTCCTCCCACCCACACCCCTTATTCTTGCCTCTCCTACCTTTCCCTTTCTGGGCCCCCACCATTCTCTTCCTTACTTTTTCTCCTTCTTTCTTCTCCACTGCCTTCCCTCCATCTCCTCCTCCTCTCCTCCTCCCTCACTTCTTGTCTCCTCTTCTAAGAGCAGTGTGATTCCTAGTGAGCTGCCTTGGGAGAAACATTGCTAGACCAAAATCAGTTCAGGTGGTGTGTCGCGTGTTCTGACCTAGATTCCAGGGTCTCTGGTCCCTGAGCAGTACTTGGTAGGAATTCAGAGGCACAAGAAAACAGGCTCAGGTTTCAAAGGAGAGGTCCAGTAGTGGAAATCTAGCCAAATTCCAGCTCAACACAGAGATGGGAAGAGGGGCTAAGGTGGGGTGGGGGGGAGGGGCACAGTGATAGTGATGGTGCTGGGGAGGTTAAGAGGTTCTTCAATAAGAAAAGCAACAGCCCTCTAATATTGAGATTCCAGTGTTTCTCTCTCTCTCTCTCATATCACCTCAATTCACCCTGGTGGCTCTAAACAACAATTAAACAGTTCATTATAAAATTCAATGAGCCATGTGCTTGGAAAATTAATTTTCTTCCCCTCTTCCTATTTTCTCTTCCCTCCCTCCCTTCCTTTATTGCTTCCTTGCTTGCTTTTTTTCTGTTTCTTCCACGCCTTTTATTTTTTACATTCTCTTTTTTCCGCTACCTCAAACCATTCTCACTTTTTGCTTGCTATCCCATCCAGAAAGGCAATTATCAGAAAGGCAGTAAGTTAACATTTAGCAGGCCAGATTTAGGAGGAATCGACATCCCTGTGTGGCGAGATTAACTCCTTCAGCTGGGTACACTTCATCTATGACTTGGGGGGGGGGTGTACCAGCACTCCTGGAATCTGTGCCATGATAGGAGGTCAGATGTGGATATTCTACTGCATGAACATAGAGGAATTTATCCTTTGCCTCATTGCCAGGACCCTTCCTGTGTGTATCTTGTATGTATCTGGATGCTTGTCTAGGGCTACCTCCCAAAATCATTGATGTCATGCCATCCATAGAAAAGGACAATATGTGTGTGATACTTTAGGGAAAATGGAGGCAATTTGTAGCCCAGAATGTAGGATATTTATGCTGCCCATGAAACTTCAACAGTATAAGTACCTCACTATGAGCATGTCATTGTCAGTCTCTGATCTGAGGGATGTGCCTGCACATGGAATTGTAGGGTCAAAGTATATGTGCATCTTCAACTGTACTGGAGACTGCCTGGATGTTATACTGCTAGCCAGGATGCTATTCGCCTCACACTGTGTTAGCAGTCTATCCAAGTTCTTGTTGCTCTATTATCCTTGTCAATATCTGGAGCTAGTACACTCCATTTCTTCCCATCCAAAGGGCTCTGAATTTATAGACTTCGGATATCTTATCTTCATAAAACTGTGACACATGAAATCTTGGAGGGTGCTAAGAGATCCCCTACTTCTTGCATCCTCATGTGAGGTCCAGGCAAACAAGAGAAGTGAATTACCTAATGTCACTCATCAAGTCAGGGGGCAAAACCAACATTTGAATTCCATTCTCAGGACTTCCAGAGCAAAGCTCTCTCCTCTTCACATGAGGTTTCAAAATTGGGGTTCGATATACCAGATTAGACCACAAACCCTTTGGGTTTGTTTGGCCTCACTAATTATTTTCTTTAATTGGTTGCCAGCATTTAAACATCAACAGAGTTCATAGTGAAAAGCAAAATACTTCCTCGTCTTAATCAGGATATTTGAAAACACTCGATTCCCCTGTCCCACTAGGCCACCCCTGGCTGGCTGGTTTTCCAGCTGATGTGTTGGCTAGACAGATGTGCTCCAACTGGACACATTCCACTCTGCCCACCTTACATTGCAGGTGGTCTGCCTGGTCCCTGAAGCTGGTGAGCTTGCATCCTATGCTACAGAATCTTGTCCAAACTGTCCCATCACACTTTTGGCTCCTAAATGATAGAAGAACCTTTTTCAGATCACTTCCCCAGAAGCCTTCTTTCCAAACAGTAAATGAACTCTTGCTTTGGTAACTCTCAATCTCACTTCTCAAGTGATCTTTCCGTGTTAATGCCAACAGCATTTTTTCCCTTCATTTTCCAGCATGGAACATGCTGTCTTTTTTGTTGTCCCCATCTAAGCAACCCAGAATGATTTATAAACAACCTGTCTGTTATTATCTCTCCTTCCACATGGCATAATCGTAGCTAAGTTGCAGACCACAGGAGTTCAAGCTATGAGTCAAGGGGCAGACCAAGAGAAGAGCCCTCACCAGCCTTTTATCCATGTTCAAGTAAAAACAAGGACAGCAATAAAGCTGTTGCCACTAAGTCTCTTAGACTCGTAGGAACTCCATAGGATAGTTGTGGCACTGTGGGCTAATGCGTCAGGCTGCAAAGTCATTTGAACTGCAAGGTTGGTGGTTCTAGCTCACCGGCTACTCTTTGGAAACCCTATACAGGGTCACTGTGGGTTGGAATCGACTCTACGGCACTTAACAACAACATAGGATAGTAGAACTGCCCCATACAGTTTCCAAGGCTGTACTGGTGCTGTAGGATCAGCACTAGACTGCAAACCACAAGCTTGGCAGTTCAAACCCACCAGCTGCTGCTTGGAAACTCTATATAGGGTCTCTATGAGTCAGAACTGACTCAACAGCACTTAACCAAAAAATGTCTTTACAGAAGCACATCACTGCACCTTTCTTTTGCAGAGCTTCTGATGGGTTCAAGCCACCAAGCTTTCTGTTAGTAGCTAGCACTCAGCCACTGCACAATAAGGGCGCTTTCCCTGATTCAGGTACTGCCCCTTTACTCTTTCTTATACATGACTAGAGTCCATTTGAAATGGCATTGAAGGCAGTGGTTGGGGGTTGGCAGTCAGATCTCAGAAAGAACTACCTCCAAGGAAACTGAGTCTACATGTAGATATTATTTTTAAAAGTAGAAGAAAAGAAAATACTTAAATATTTTATTAGTTTGGCTTTCAGGGGGGTCTCCACCTTCAGCCAGGTGTAAAAATTTGATTCATCCATGCCTCTTCTCCCATCCCTTCAATCAACAGAGACGTACCTTACTTTATTTCTTCTTTTCTTCTTTTTAGTTGACTGACCATAACTTGTACTAAATCCTTCTCAATCTTTTCTCAGAAGCTAAAGACTTTTATTTTGTTTTGTTTTCCTTGTTTTGATTTTTTTGTTTTCGTCTTTCAGAAATAACAGGGCTGTGTCAGAAAGTTATTTGGGAGGGGCAGGTGGGTAATGATTATCAGTTTGGGGCAGTGGATTCACACAACTCTTTTTCCACCAGCAAAGAAAAGAACAGGGCATTAGGGGACAGAAAGATGCATCAGCATTGGTGTTCAATCCAGTGATTCAGGGCAAACAATTTCAGGTCTCAGCCCTAGTGTCCTCCTCTTGAAAATGGAACCAATAATAACAGCTCTAGGTGTTACTGTGAGGATGACATACAGTGCGGTGATTTAGGTAAGATGTGGTGGCCAACACCTGGTACATATTATCATATTTTTTTTGGTGAACAAGACATGCATTATATGGTGTTTTGTTTTGCAAACTCTGTAACCCCCTTGCATGTTAATTTCCTACATGTGAAATGTACTTTATATGTGAAAAATGCAGTATTTCCCTTCTCCATTTGCTTCCTATATTTGAGCCAAGTGCAGACAGTTCAGAAAATTCAGAAATGCCTCCCTCCCCCAAGTGTGTGTTGTTCACTAGTCCTAAAAAACACCTCATGAAAAACATTGGGAAAACTATGTGCACCTTAGTCCCTTCCAGGAGAAAGTTGAGGCTTTGTACTTCCCTAAAGATTTACAGCTTCGGAGACCCCGTACAAGGTCAGGTTGAAATCCACTCAATGCCAGTGTGTGGGTTTAGTCCCTTCTAGAAAGTTTCAATGTGCATTAGAATATTTATGGTTCTGAGAAGTCTTATAGTAAAGAAAGCTGATTGATCTCATTTCTCCAATGCCCCCAAACCATTTGGTTTTGAACTTTTTTTCAGGTAACTCACATGAACTTTCTATGGGAAACTCTGGGGAATGCTGGTCTAATTAACTGCCTAATCATGATCAGGGAATATTTTCCTTTCGTAACAGAAAGTACCAGAGTAGAAAGACCACCTTCTCATAAAGCTTCCCAGTTTCCAAAACATTTTCTAATATGTGGGAGGGTAAGTAAAAAAGTATTGCTACTAGTGTTTGAATTCATACATACATGGGTTTATTCCAAGCAAAACTTGTTTAACCATGTCTGTGATCACTAGATGGCTGCAGACAGGTTCTCTCAGTAGTATACTTGTCTCATTTTCTTTAGGGTGCCATAAAAAAATAAAGGTCCAATCAAAACAGTGACTTAGGATGGGGTTTGTGGGGCCACTTAAATTCAAGGCCGAGGAGTCAGCTTAGAAAGTCATGGTGGCTGTTTGTTGCCATTTCAAAGCAAAGAGGTCATCTTGATAAAATTTTTTTGAAGGACAAAGAATAGTCTTGGATGCTGATTATGAAGAAGATTGTGTGTGTATGTGTTTAGTTGAAATTTGTATTGGTGCAAAAAAGGCCAGGAAAGTTGCCCTGAGGAATTTTTTCCAATCGTGACAATGCACCTCTTCATTCTTCAAAGATAGCAAGGGCTGTCCAATGAAAATTTTGTTGGAAAACCTTATTCCTCCCCTTCATTTTGTTCCCCAGACTCAAAGAACATTGAAAAGGAACACAACTTTAATCCTTCCATGATTCCATGGCTGCTGTGATGTAAATCAAAGAGTTCGGAAAGAATTCTTTAGGGAAGGATTGTTAGATGCTATTGAATTGGTTCTGACTCATAGCAAGTCTGTATAGGGTTTCCAAGGAGCAGCTGATGGGTTTGAACTGCTGACCTTGTGGTTTGCAGTGCAGTGCTGATCCTACAGAGACACACCAGGAGTCCAGGAAAGTATTAAAGAAATGGAAAAAACACATCCAGAAGTGTATAAACTTGATGGAAGTAATGTCAAGAAACAATAGCTTCACATTTTGATATTTGGTCAATGAAGGTTTCTAGAATTTTATAGCAATACTTTTTGACTTACCTTCATAAACTGGCCTTTGTTCTACAAATACACCAAACTCCTTCTGTGCCCCCAGGACTTTGCATCTGCTTTTCATTCTGCCAGGGACTTTCTATGCCCCAAAGCTTCGTTTGTAAAGCTGATATCTTTATTTCATCCAGGTCTTAATTCAGAATTTCCTTCTTTATAGAATCTTCTCCAGTCCTCTCTCGATAAAGCTTTCTGTCCCCACAGCATACACCTTTATGATTTCACTTTGTTTTTGTGCTTTTAATGCATGAAATTGTTTATATATGACTTTCATGGACGCATGTCCTTATTCCTCAAAACACAGAAGGAAAGAACCTTACATGTACTCTCAATTGCTTTATTTCCCTGTTTGCAGGAGGGTCTGGGACATAATAATGTCTTCTTCACAGATAAATGACTGATGCCCTTTTGATGATATGAGAGTGAAACCATACAAGGGGGCTTCAAAAATTTCAGGGAAAAAGAAACTTGAAAAATAATGGAATTTCCACGAATTTTTGAAGCTTCTTCATATTAATATTTCCACTTTACTGATGAGAAAACTGAGCCTCATGTTGTTATATAACTTTTCAAGGTCAAACAAGGAGTAAATAACAGAGCTAAGATGGGAACCTGAATTTACTGGAACGCTAAGCCCTGTGGTCTTTCCATTCTGGGAATTTTTTTTTTTTTAATTCAGTTTCTTCTTTTTCTATGAAGAACAGCATTCATGTGCACAGCCAATGGGAGAGGGCCCTCTTTGAGCCTAAGAGTCATCACTCCCAAGGGATCCTAGAGCCCTCTGAGACATCACAACATGGGAACTCAGGTGCATTCTGGGAGTTCAGAATGAGAATGACCAAACTAAGGCATAGGTTAGAAGACCAGTTTGGAAGCTAGTAGAGTACAGAGTAAATCTGTTTAAATTGGAACCATGTGATTCCTTCCCTTAGTGCTTACACAATGTGAACAGATGCAGTGTTTGGTGTCAAAAACCTCATGTTGACTTCACAGTTACAGTCTCTTCAAGGTCTCCACGTGATACAGTCCTATAGGAATGGTCAGGTACAGGAAGAGGAGAGTAAGTCAGAATATTTCAAGAAGTGTTACATAAACCCAGGTGTCTGGCATTTCAGAAGGGACAGAGTCAATGCCAGTTTGAGACCTAAATTAAATGTTTGTCTTTCTGTAGCTACTTCAAAACATGAATTTGTTTCAGATAAATTTTGGAGACTTTAGACTCCCCATCCCACCCTCTTATTAATCACCGTACTTTTAGGAAATGGCATGGTATGAAGGGAAATTTCCCAGTTTCCTGGGGAATCCTGAAACTGGTACTAAGAAAAAAGTGGAATTTCTTCTCAAGCTAATTTGCTGCCTCTTCCTAGACCTAAAACAGAAAAACAAAATCTTGTGGTTCTGGATGCGAATCTCTCTGTCTCTGTCGTTTATGTACTATATGCCAGGTGTTGGATTAGACACAGTTAGAGACGCAAAAGTTACAGAACACTCCCCTAGAAGTTTTCAGTGTAAGGAAACAATATCTCACCCTCTAGAAAAAATGCTTACCTGTATTTATTCATCTTTCTGAAACATCTACTAAGCAAGGCCTTTTTAATTGACCATGTGAAGTATACAAAGATGAAGCATGCAATATCTTTATCTTCAAGGAAGTTCTAGTTCAGGAGCATGAGGTGGGGTTAACAATGAGACCTCTGGAGTCTCACATCTGGGTGGGAATTACAGCTCTACCACTAACTAGTTATATACACTTAAACAGGTAACCTGATCTTGCTTAGCCCGAATTTTTCCAACTGTAAAATGAGTAACACTTAGCTCATGGTGTTGTTGTGATGATGAAGTGAGCTCATGTATATAAGCAAACGGTGACTAGTATCTCATGTTACTGAGTGTCTGTATAACTGCAGTAAAAAGGAAAACAGCATCGAAGCACAGGGAACACATTTCTGTTGCATCCATAGGATTAGCACACATTCCAGCACATGGCAGGTACCCAGGACCTCTGTTTTCCATACATGAAACATGAAGCAGCATCATTAGAGGAAAGAGAGTAGACCACCTGCTAGCGAGCTCACCTGGAAACACAAGAGAACACTGCTTATAGAAATTGACATGTAGCTTGGACTGAAGAATAGGAAAAATTCATGTTTTTAGAGGATTGAACCACACTTACAGCAAGAAACAATGCATGTTCTCTGTGCCACTTTAGAGTTTATAAAGAATTTCCACACCTATCACCTTAGTTGAGTTTCATGACTCCATGATGGTCTCAGAATTTGAGAGTACACTGATTCTCAGACAGGTACCTTACCCAAGGTCACACATCTGTTGTAGGTGACAGAGCTGAGATGTATTGTTAACGTATGTTGTTATTCATTGGATCTGATTCACGGTGACCTTATGTACAACAGAATGAAATGTTGCCTAGGCCCATGCCATCATCACCATGGTTGGTATCCAGTCCATTGTGGTGGTTTCTGTGCATTCTGAGTGTGTTCCAACTGAGGGAACTCATTGTATAGATCAGACAACAGTCTATTGTGACCTATCATAAGGCTTTTATTGACTAAATTTCAGAAATACATCTCCACTCCTTTCTTATTTTATTCTAATTAAATTCTATCTAGTTTAATTCTCATACTGTCCCTTGAAAGTGTGTTCTGTCATAAAACATGGAGGGGCTTTCATTCAACTTAGGGCCAGAGGCCCTAAAAGAATTAAAATCTGACAACATGTTAAGCTGTCAAAGTGGTAGGATTTGAACCCTATTTTGTGCCCCTAACGGCAAACTTTACTGCCTGCATGCACAATCTTCTTTATCCAAGTCATCTCCCTTCTTCATCTGAACTCGCTGAGTTTTAGAGAGGGAGATCCTTAGCATTCACCATTCAGTTGCAGTGCAGTTATCTTGCTGAGAAAACTCCCTCTTACTTTCTTGTTTCTTCCTCCCTAGCTGTGTGCACTTAGCCTGTGAGGCCACTGACTGCCCAGAGCTGGCCGTGGAGAATGCCTCTCTCAACTGCTCCAGCAGTGACCGCTACCATGGTGCCCAGTGTACCGTGAGCTGCCAGATGGGCTACGTACTCCAGATACAGCGGGATGATGAGCTGATCAAGAGCCAGGTGTGTGCAGGTGCTGGGCTCAGAGATACTGCGCATCCAAGAGAAGGTTGATCAGGTGTCAGTCCCGTGGTCTACTAAATTCCCAGTACTTAAAATAGAACTGCAACATAGTAGGTGCCCAATAAGTACTTATAAATGAATGATAGCTAGATGGATGGATGGATGGGAATGAGGGAGGGGAAAGAGGAAGGGAAGAAGAAAGGAAGGAAGGAAGGTAGGTTGGTAGGTAGATACCTAGATAGATAGATAAGTAGGTAGATCGATAGGCAGATAGATAGATAGGCCTGGACTATCTCAGACAGTGTTAACCTGTTCCAAGTAGACTCCCACACAATGTGTATGAGTCTTTGTGTAGGATGCAAATCTGGAATAACATGGGTCCAAGCATTTTGGAATAAAATTCTTATAGTCTTAATTGAATTGACTGCACTGTTTTAAATGGACTGCCTTAGGAAGAGGTAAGCCCTCTTGTCAATGAGGTATTCATTCATTGCAAAGCATCTGTTCACTGTGAAACATTCACTGTGCTAGGTGTCAAAGAAAATAATGTCACTAAGACATTAGGTGGAAAGAGGAAGCAATTAATGAGTAATGACCTCTAAGTATGATGAACACTGTGAAAGGGAAGTGCAGGGTGTTTCCTAAGTACAGGGGGGCTCCAGGAAAACGACTTAGAAAAGCAAATTGAAGACTCACAACTAGATAGGTAGGCAAAGGAGTTTGTGTTAGGAGGGGTGGGGAGGGGAGAAGGCATGAATTTGTACTCTGGAGCCAGGCAGGAAGAATATGTAGAACTCTATTGGTGAGCAAGAGCTGCCACAGCCAAGTGGTGAGTCTTAGGAGGTGAGTAAGGATCTCCAGTGCTGGGTCCTTCAACCTGGTCAGGAAGTTTGGAGTTTACTTTAAGAACAACAGTTGAAGGAAGTGATATGGTCAGATCACAGTTGACAAAGGGTCTTATGACTACATTTGGAGGTAGATTGCAGTCCAACAGTAAAACTGAAAGTAGGGAGTTACCTCAGGAGACCATCAAAAGCATTTATAGAAGAAGGAACATGTCTTGAGCCAGGTTGGTGTCAGTGAGTGGATTTGAGACATGTGGCGGAATATTGCTACAGCCAGATGTTACTGTGAGGTCTCAGGTGGGACATGGGGCAGTCAGACTAGCAGTTTAAGGGCCCTTCCAGTTCTGAGATTTTAGGATTCCCGATGCAGCCTTTTCTGGGGACTTCACCTCCATGCTACCAAGCATACTAGGTACATTCCTCGCTGCTGGGAATGCCTATTTACACAGTTCCTGGGCTTGAATAGCTTCCCATTTGGGTGCTCCAGGGCTCTGGATTGCTCTCCTAAGACACCTACTGCCATGCATCAGACACAGCAGGTCTGAGCGCCTATGGAAATAATTAGACTGCTTTGGCAGTGAGGGACCTGTACACCCTTTGATGTGTGCTTAAGAGGGGAAAAAAACATCCTCTGCTTTTAAAATCTCAGATCAACATTTGGCATCCTCTGTCCCCTGGGATTTGGCAGACTCCTCCTTGAATGAAAGCCTCCAGGCTGCTGCTGACTGTCCCTCCCTTGGCTCCATAGTGTGACCTCGCCCTCCCACCCACACAGCACTATCGTCTTCTAGTTTGATGCACCTCCCTGTCTCCCCTTTCAGTTTTTCGAGTCTTGTTTCTTCTTCATGCCTACTTCTCTGAACTGAGGAACCATCAAATCTCAGAGCAGGCAGAAGCTCTTCAAGCTGTCCTTGAGTTCAGTCTACTCATTTAACAATGGAATCCATGGCACAAGGAAAGACCTCATAGCACAGAGGACAACCACCCAGGTCTTCAGTATCTCCTGGTGATGCCTACTCAGTGACAGACACTGCAACTGATTGCTGAAACCTCCTCCAGGAGCAAGAAGAAATCCAAAGATTCTATGGCTGTGCCATGTTTCAGAGTCTGTTTCTTGAAAGAAACCATCATGTCCTGTGAGGTTTCTGGGTGTCAAGATTTTCATTCATGAAATCAAACTTATAATCAGGCAGCATTTAAGAACACAAACTTTGGATTTTGTTTCCCCTTAGCCTTTTTTCAGTTGTGTAACTTGGGGCTAATGTCTCTGTGATTCATTTTCCATATTTGTGAAATGGAAACCAAAGTATTCAATACATGCAGTTGTTGGGATCATTAGAAATGAACTAAAGTGAAGTACTAATCATTCATCTACTGGGACCCAGACAAGACTCTGAACCATAGCCTAGGGGACTAGGGTATTTAATCACATTTGGGGCTCAGTCTGCTCCCCTTCACTGTGTCCATTTCTGCCTTTCAGATAGGACCCAGCGTCACAGTGACTTGCACCGAAGGCAAGTGGAACAAACAGGTGGCATGTGAGCCCGTGGACTGTGGTGTCCCAGACCAGTACCATGTGTATGCAGCCTCCTTCTCCTGTCTCGAAGGGACCACATTTGGCAGCAAGTGTTCCTTCCAGTGCCGTCACCCTGCACAGTTGAAAGGTATTGGGCCCCTTTGATTTGGCCAGGTCTGCTTCCTTTGTGGAAAGCCAAGAGGCTGCTTTTCGGCCTTCCTTTTGGACCCTAAACCCTAAGCGTCAGATAGGTTTGTTTTTCACTGTGCTCCTGATTTTTTCCCACTAAATGTATGTGTGGAAACTTCCCTGCTGTGCAGTTAAGGAGAAAAGTAGAGTGTGGATGGAGATGACCGTGGTGAAATCTCCACCCAAGATCGTTGTGAACCTTGAAAGAAAGAAAGAAGGAGAAAGAAAATGAAAAGAAAGTAAAAGTTGGAACTGCTATGACTAGTTTTCTGTGTATGATTAGAACCTGGTGAGCCTAAGAAGTCAGTGCTAATATTGTCCGCTTTTTCACAGAGGAAACTGAACCTCAGAGTTTAAAGAATTTGCCTAAGGCTTCGCTATTAGTAAGTGGTGGAGTTCACGTTGGAAGCCAAGGCTGTTTTTATGCAAAGCCAACTGTTAGTCCTTGAGAAGGGCTCACTGGGGAGAGAGAACTGGATGTGGACTGGAAGCATTTAATGATATCCTCCTGGAATAGGCACTAGAAACATAGACCTGCATAAAACATAGTTCAGAATAATGGAGAAGAGGCCAGATATTGAAAATGAGCAAGAGGCTGGCCTGGGAAGCCTAGAATGTCTGAGCTGGCAGTGCCCATAGAACTCATCAGAACTAACTGGATCATTTGGACAATGGGGAAACTGAGGTCCAGTGAGAGGAAGAAATGTGTATAAAATCATATAGCAACTTAATGGCATTATCAGGATGAATGCTCCTGATTTCTAGTCAAGTGTTAAGTTCCAGCATTATATGTGATTCTCAGAGCTGCCAGGACCTTCTCCTTGGCTTGGTTCATCAGGAATATCACTGTCCCTCTATCAAATAGCAAGAATACTATCTCACTTCAGGATGAGGTTCCCACCTTGGAGGTCGTCACTCTAAGGGGTTAACTTCTGAAGGGTAAGAAGGAGGCTTGTGAATTTCCCTAATTTAGATGTAATATTGTGTATGATAAGTTCTGAGCATTTGGGGGATTAGAGAGACTGATAATTTCATCAAGTTTTCAAATGACCTCCCCAAGGTGGGACCCTCATGACTACAAAACATCAAAAACCCACACTGGACTGTGAGTCACATGACTGCAGTGGCTGTATCTAGTCCCTTTTTATTTCCTTCAGCAAGCACAGGACCTAGAACACAGGAAAATTGTATTAAATGTATCAACTAGTTTGTTGTATGAATTAGTAAAGAAAGAAATACCCAGTAAATGTTTATTTTGAAAAATGAATGAAAGACCTAGCAATGCTGTTAAACTATCCTAAGAGAAAGGAAGGAAGCATTTCTAATATGCATCCCTTGCCTTATAGCATCCCATTTTTACTCTAAGAAATGTTGACCAAAAAGCTTTAGACATTTAATTTGAGTGCTTTCGGGGTTTAGATCAGAGGGAGATGATGTGACCAGGAGAAATCGTAAATTCTCCAACTTCCAGGCCATCCGAGTCCTTCTCTCAGCCCCATTTACCCAGATGTGGGGTGTATAAATAACTCCAGACTAGGAAATCACACTTCTCCTCTTAATCAGAGGCCCTGGGGAAACAGAGGTGTATAAATTAGCATTGATTATCACAGCCCTCCGTGTGGCTAATAATAATTCTTAATCAAAGTGATTCAGACCCTTCTGCTATTGCTTCTCTGCTGACTGTGGGGGAGTGTGATCCCTGCTGTGAAGATGGAGCCCCAGGAGGACCATCATTTTATTAGTTGATGTTGATCCCAACTTTGCTCTTCCTTTAAGAAAACAAGTTGCCACATTTACCCACTAGGACCAATTGACATTTCATGCCTCTGCATCCTGAGCTCCACCTGGTGCACAAATTTCAGATCTGAGGCTTTTACCTGGATATGATAGAGCAAGGACTGAAAAAAACGTCTTGTTAAGTCTCTTAAACTTGTTACTGTCACTTCCTTTGCCTCCCTTCTCAATCCAGGAGATAAAGAGACAATCAAAATAATATTTTCTCCTTAATCATTCTGTATTTTCTCCATTCCTCCCTTCAAGTTGTCAATTTTTTTTTTTTTTCTTTGCTGCATGTTTTAGCAATGGAATCAGACAGATTGGGGTCTCATTCCTGGCTTTGCCCTTTAACCCATTATTTGGTGATTGGTGAGAAAACTCACATCCATTAGCCTCAGTATCCTCATTTGTAAAGTATGTTTGTGAGTGCACACTAAAGGTTGGGTTTAGGATGAAAAGAAATGGCCAATAGAAACCCAGACTCAGAGTAAGCATACAGTGAATACATATTTTCTCCAAGGGATCAATGAGTGTTTGATGACTGCTCATCTGGCCACTGACTTTTTAACCCTATGAAGTCTTGATACTGGAACTATATAGACATGGTCCATTTTCCATGTTACTCTCAGATCCTCAGAGGTCAGTGCCCTTGGAAGAACACTAAGAACCCTGAGCATCCGAGACATATGGTATTCACTGGAAACATCGTGTAAGACAGGCAGCATCACAAACCTTGTCCCTTGCATTTCAAATGAACTTTTCTTGACTCTTTCAACTTGCACTTGAAACCCAAGCCCTCTTCAAGATAACGCAAAAATCCTAAGACCTCATTAATGTCATGTCTTCCGGGATTCTTTATCAAATAATCACTATCAGCACAGGTAGGAGATACCAAAATTTTGTGGGAAAAACATCTCTCAAACTCACAACAGAAAACTTCAATAGCAAAATCACAAAGGTTTAATAAGTGGCTAAAAATGCACCATTACATCATCTAGTCAACTTCAATTCAACTATGTTGGGTGCATTTATGATGGACTGGCAACTGCTTCTAGATGCCAGGTATTAGTCTAGACCCTAGGAATATAAGAATGAACAAGATATAGTCCTTAGCCATATATAATGGACAGTACCCATACAATGTGGCAGGTGCTAAGAAAATCAGACCTTTCATCACCTGATATTTCCCTCCTTGTATCCTGCTTTTTGTTAATTTCAGACTTACTCTTTTGGGTAATATTTTTTAGATTATCAAGAATATTATTTTGTGTTGAGTTTATATCTCAGCTGCCCAGTTGAATTGTACATTCAATTTCTGAGTAATTTTTAAAATAAGATAATAAAAATAAGTGCATATCTTTGGCATTGCTACAATTTACAAATCATTTTAATACTCATTAAAGAATGAAATTCCTTAGCACATTTGGTAGACAGAGCAAGATTAATTTTCCTAGCTTTAAAATATACACTCATGGAGATACAGGGACACATAGCATTTTAGAGGCAGGGATTTTGGAACCTAATGTCTAACTTCAGCTTCTACCCCAGAGTCAGAAAAAAACATGCCTTCACTTGTCATGTTCCTGTCTTATGTTCCTCAAGGAAGACAAGGAGGCTTCAAATAGTTTGTGGAAAAATGGAATTAAAAGGGAATGGAAAATTTTCATGAACTTTTTGAAGCCCCTTTGAAATGATCTGGAGTGGGGAAGGGAGACAATGAAAGTCCACAAGAGTATGCTCTCAAGCCACTGACCACTGTGGGCAACTAGAGCACAATCCCTTTTTAAAATCTGCCACGTTGCTCCTCCATCATTGGTTGAGTGCTCCTTAGGACTTTCAGGTTGTCCTGTGTGTGTGAGCTGGACATGTTTCCATGATCAGAAAAAAAAGGCCTCAGACAGAGGGTTGTAGGTGCAGTGAGCTGCCTTCAGAGGCTAGGAGGTGAATGCCAAAGGGATGAGGGCAGGGCAGAGACAGCATCTGTCATACCCTATGTTCTTCAACGCTGTATGGTAGTTGCAGGGTAGTGGCTACAGCTGGGGCCCTGGAATACTGATAGTGCAATTTGGTGTCTACATCTTCTGGAATTTCTCTGTTGTGGGGGTGGGGGAGGGGTGGAGAGGGCATGTCCATGGTCCTGAATCACCACTATCTGCTGGGTTTTCTCTTGACTGTGGGTCACTGCTAACGCCTAGTCACCCTCTCCCAGCATTTCCATTCCTGGTTTGTGTTTTCTGTCTTGATTCACATTTTGAAATTTTCTACATTATTCCACCATGAAAGAAAAATGGCTTTCATTTCACAATATACAATTTGCATAGCTCATTGGGGGTCCTTTTTAGGAATCCCAACACTTTTCCCATATTTATTTTATCCCAATTGTGGGAATTGTTGAGGATGTGCACCCTCTGTCTTTTACAACTCCCCTTCCCACTAAGCTTATGCTGGGTTTGAGCACTCCGAAGCATCGCCCAGATTGAAAGAACAGTGCAAAAAGAAGTCTGTAGTCTTGGGTGTCCTGAAAGCCTCTCTGCTTTGGAAATCAAATGAATCACTGCTCCATACCCTTTACTCCTGTGACTCAATGTAGAAATAGCTACCATTTGCAGTATCTGAGTTAATCCACATAGAATAGAAGCTTTTGTGGGGTTTGCAAACAAACTGGTGGAGAAAGAACAGAATGTCAGTGTTTAAGAGAAAAAGAGGAGCCTGCATAAGATTGCAAACTACTCTCTCCTCCTTTTTTTCTTTATCCTGCTTATTTTTCTCCATAGCACTTGCCACCTTGTAACACACCAAATAAGTTACTTTTTCAGTGCGACTATCTATCCCCCTAAACTATAAGCTTCAAGAAGGCAGAGTTTTTATTGGTTTTGTTCACTGCTTTGTCCCCAACATAAAAACATTACCAGGCATATACTAAGCACTGAATAATGTTTGTTGGATAACTGAAGTCTTCAATTCCTATGATCTTTACAGATCAGCTGGTGAAATGTAAAAGTTTAGGAGGAAGAGAAAAAGGAAGGAATTAATAAGGAAGGCTAGAAGAAAGTAAGGGAAGAGAAAGAATGAAGGAAGGAGGGAAAGAAAGAGAAAGGAAGAAAGAAAGTTAAGAAGTTAACAAGGAAATGCACTGCGCGTTTCTGGACCTCTCCATGAATGTGCTTTCATTGAACCTTCTCAACAACCCTGAAATGAAGGAGCAATTGTTCTCTCTCTGTAGATAATAGAGTTGAGGTGTGCCTCTCCCCCAATGTATGACGTGAAATGTGCTGAGCATTTGTAACCTTTGAAGTTACACAGAACTTGTTCTGAATCCCAGTTTTGTCTTCTACAAAACTTGAGAGAAGTCACTTGAGCAAGTCACTTCATTTCTGTGAGGCTCTATTTCCAAGTGGAAATTGTCATTCTGTCAGTTGTCAGAGAAACAAAATGACCTATCAGAAGCACTCAGTACATAATAAATGCTCAATAAATGTCCATTTTCTTCCTATCACCTCCACCTCTCCTTATCAGACCTTCCAACTTTCAAATCCTGGAGTCTCCAGCATGCTTCCAGGCCTGGTTGTCAACACCATTCAGTAATAAGTAGGAAGAGGAGAGTTTAGTTGAGAAACCCAAGTTTCAGCTCCTCCTCTAATTGTCTTAGGGAGGTTTCAGGCAGTCTGTACCTCGATAATATACGATCTGGCAGTGAAAAGCCCAACTCCCCATGCTTTACTTTTCTTCTTCTCAACATTCCCCATCAGGCCAGCTTCCCGATGGCAATCAGCACGTCTGTCGGAGTTGGCACAGGTTACAGGGAAGTGCGGCTCACTCAGCTGTTTGGCAAAGCTTCACTGAACACTGGGGCCTGCAAGGAAACTCCAACCTCCGGACAAGGCAGTGCTGTCATTTTCAGGCATCGGGGGTCTGGGGCAGTTACAGGGGTGCTGGGGCCCAGAGTAGGAGCGGTACCTTGAGGTCACATGGCACATTGATAGCAGAGTTTTGAGTAAATTCTGATAAGAGGTTATAATGGCAATTATTAAAAGGCAAGAACCCTCAACACTGGGCTTGTGTGCCCCACCTGGCAAGCAAGGAGAATGGATTAAAGGAAGACTGTTTCTATTGCTGCACAAGGTAATAGAGGCTCATAGAAATGAAGTGACTTGCTCAGGGTCAGGAATCAGGAGGTTTGAATTTGAATTCACTGCAGATATAGAGCAAAACTTTCCCCCAATGTGGGCCTCTTCTTTGTGGCAGCGTTTTTGATTTCTCCAGCGTCCTCAATTGTAAGTGGGAAGGTTTGCAGTTTCACCTGGAGGATCCTCTGATTCTTCGAGTCTCCTTTAATTTAGTTATCCTGGCTGGCAGGAGAAGAGACCTCTCCTTCTGCTAACCTTGTCTGTCCGTGTCTTCTAGGCAACAACAGCCTCTTGACCTGCATGGAGGATGGGCTGTGGTCCTTCCCTGAGGCCCTGTGCGAGCTCATGTGCCTGGATCCGCCCCGGGTGCCCAATGCAGACCTTCAGACCAGCCGGTGTCAGGGCGAGAACAAAAAATACAAGGTGGGCTTTTTCTGCAAATACAAATGCAAACCTGGATACCATGTGCCCGGCTCCTCTCGGAAGTCAAAAAAGTAAGTGGGGCTGGAAACATCACTCCTGAATTTGGGGGAGGAGGAGAGTCACGCCCGGCTATCTGCTTGGAAGAAAGTGCTCATTTCTATATTGGAGGCAGTACCTTCATCCTATTTGATTTTGTGGGAAGCTAAAACTACATGATTGATAATTCCAAGTTTGAATCAAACAGAACTGACTTGAATTTCCAGCATGGCTGGTCGTGACAGGTGCCTCAGGCAAGTGACTGCATTTCTGTGGGTCTTCAGTTCAGCTGCTGTGTGCTGTAGGGTCACAGTGAACTGATGGCAACTGGTTTGATTGGTTTGGATTTTAAGATAGGCATGATAATAACAGTTGCCACATAGGGCTATTGTGAGAACTAAACGAGGGTGTAAAGTGCTTACCAAGTGTCTAGCAAAGCTCACTGAATTAGGGATATTAATGTCATCATTGTACACACACCCATCCGAACCTGTGGAAGAACGTGAGAGAACAAGGAGCTAACAGGATTTGAATTCCCCACCCCCAGAATCTGCATGTAACTAAAAGGAAGTCTGACACTCCTGCCTACCCCATTGGAAAAGTTCTGTGAATGAATTTTCCTTAATCCCTATATATGTCCCTCACAACCCAAAAGAACAGATAGGGAATCATGAATGGGAAAAGAAAAGGAAAGACCAGTTAACTCCAGAGAAACTTCAGTATTATGCTAGGGTTTGGGTCTATCCATTTGGTTCCTGATATGTCTCTTCTTTCATCACTTCCTGAAGACGGGCCTTCAAGACACAGTGTACCCAAGATGGCAGCTGGCAGGAGGGAGCATGTGTTCCTGTGACTTGTGACCCACCTCCACCCAAGTTCCATGGGCTCTACCAGTGCACTAATGGCTTCCAGTTCAACAGCGAGTGTCGGATCAAGTGTGAAGACAGTGATGCCTCCCAGGTAAGCCTCCTTTAACTTGAGATCAATACTTGAGACCTCTCTGCTCTGGTTACCAAAGACCAGACTAGACTTTAAGAACCACTTTACCCAGGAGACTGTCCACATATTCCAGAATTGAATAATGGCAATGTCACCAATACAAAAGTACTAGTGGGCATTTATTGCAGTCTCTCTGAACCTCATTTTCCTCCCCATAACGTCATACTGTATTTGTTCAGAGATTTTTATCTTTCAGACTTTTTTGTTGTTGTTGTTAAAATGTTGGAACCCTTACAAAGCAAATCATATATGGAATCCAAGTTTATGAAATTGATCAGAGGTGAGTTACTTTGATTAGAGAAGCCAAGGCTATTTTGCCAGTTCTCTATCACCATCACCACCCATGGTTTGATTGGATTCAGATGAATCAAACTTTAAAATTTTGGGACCACCTCTATCTTGAGACATCAGTTGGCTTCTCAAGCACAAAGGGAAAATAACTATATTTAGCCTAGAAACATAATTTTTGGAACACTGGAGAAGAAAGAATGAGGACAAGGATAGGACAGAGTTTGAAATTTATCTAAATGTGTGTGTAACTGAAACTCTGACACTCTTGTCTGCTGAAGGAGTTCTCTGAAGACAATGATTGATGAAGTTTCTTTCATCTCTACATGCCCCTTACTACCAAATATAATGGGTAGAGAGTCATCAGTGGGGAAGGGAATTAAGAAGCCAGCTGGCTCCAATGAGAACTTTAGTCTACAAGGAGTTTGAACTTGATATAGCACTAACCAGTTAGAGTTGATGCCCCTTGTTTCACAGGTGTTCAGAATCATCTGCCAGGTAAGTCAGAGTTTAGTCAACAGAGCCCCAGTGAAGTACTGTCTTCATGCATTCTTTACCACCCATTGCCGTGGAATTGTTTCCAACTCAGAGGCCCTATAGATGGAGTAGAACTGCTCCATAGGATTTCCAAGGCTGTTGTCTTTACGGGTCGGTGGTTCAAGCTCACCAGCTGCTCCTTGGAAAGCCTATACAGGGTTGCTATGGGTCAGAATTGACTTGATGGCAATTAACAACAACAACAGTCTTTACAAAAGCAGACTTCTTTCTCATATGGAGCAGCTGTTGGATTTTCAAACTGCAAATCTGTTAGGTGCTGGTCACTTTAACCACAGCACCACCAGGGTTTCTTCATATTGTTGCTCTTAGATGCTGTCCAGTCAGTTCTGACTCATAATGACCCTCTGCACAACAGAACGAAATACTGCCTGGTCCTGCCCCATCCTCACAATTATTCCGTTTGAGTACATTGTTGCTGCCACTGTGTCAATCCATCTCATTGGGAGTCTTCCTCTTTTTTGTTGACCTCCACTTTACCAAGCATGATGTCGTTATCCAGTGACTGATCCCTCTTGACAACAAGCCCAAAGAACAAGAGACAAAGTCATATCACCCTTGTCTCTATGGAAAATTCTGGCTGTACTTCTTTTTTTTTTTTTTTTTTTTAATGTTTTATTGTGAATTATGTGATAGTTTTCATGGGACAACATTAGCTTTACATTCATCCTATCATATATTGTTTCATTATCATGGTTACAATCCCCTCCATGCATCATCAAACAACCAAACTGTCTATTCTTCTTTTACGAGAGATTTGTTTGTTCTTCTGACAGTCCATGATACTTTCAGTATTTTTCTCCAAAACCATAATTCAAAGGCATCAATTCTTCTCTGGTCTTTCCTATTCATTGTTGAACTTTCACATGCATGTGAGGATATTAAAAATATCATGGTGTGGGTCAGGAGCACCTTAGTCCTCAAACTGACATCTTTACTCTTTAATACTTTAAAAAGGTTGTTTGCAGCATATTTGCCTACTGCAATATGTCTTTTGATTTCTTATCTGCTGCTTCGTTGAGTATTGAATGCAGACCCAAGCAAAATTAACAGCTTTAATCTTTTCTCTGTTGATCATAATGTAATTTATTGGTCCAGTTGTAAGGATTTTTGTGTTCTTTACATTGAGATGCAATCCATACCAAAAGCTATATAGTCTCTGTTCTTCATCATTTAGTATTTTAAGTAAGACTCCTTCATTATTGTTGTTGTTAAGTACTGTTGAGTTGGTTCGAACTCATAGTGAAACTATGTAGCGTTTCAGAGACTACAAATCTTTGAATGAAGAGAAAATCTCATCTTTTTCTCACGGAGTGGCTTGTGGGCTCAAACTGCCCACTTGATGGTTCACAGTCCAGTACTTATCCTACAGAGCCACTTTGCTCCGTCATTGTTGTTGTTGTTGTTAGGTGCCATTGAGTTGGTATCAACCCATAGTGACCCTATGCACAGCAGAATGAAACACTGCCCGATCCTGGGCCAACCTCACTACTGTTGCCACACTTGAGTCCATCAATGCTGCCACTTGGCCAATCCATCTCATTAGGGTCTTCCTCTTTTTCTCTGACCCTTCACCTTACCAAACATGATATCCTTCTCCAGCGACTAGTCCCTCCTGACAATATGTCCGAAGTATGAGAGACGAAGTTTGGCCATCTTGGCCTCTAAGGAGCACTCTGGCTGCACTTCTTCCAAAATGGATCTATTGGTTCTTTTGGCAGCCCATGGCACTTTCAATATTCTTTTCCAACACTATAACTCAAAAGCATCAATTCTTCTACAGTCTTTCTTATTCACTGTCCAGCTTTTGCTTGGGTCAGGTGCACCTTAGTCCTCAAGCTGACTTCTTTGCTTTTCAACACTTGAAAAAGGTTTTGTGCAGCAGATTTGCCTAATGCAATACGTCATTTGATTTCTTGACTGCTGCTTCCGTGAGTGCTGAGAATTAATCCAAGAAGAATGAAGTCCTTGACAACTTCAATCTTTTTTCCATTGATCAGAATGATGTTTATTGGTCTAATGGTGAGGATTTTTGTTTTATTTGCATTGAGATGTAATCCACATTGAAGACTGTGCTCTTTGATCTTCATCAGTAAATGCTTTAAGTCCTCTTTATTTTCAGAAAGCAGGTTGTTAATTAGTCTTCCTCCAATCCTGATGCCACGTTTTTCTTCATAGAGCCCAGCTTCTTGGATTATTTGCTCAGCATACAGGTTGAATAAATATGGTGAAAAAATGCAACTTCGTCACACACCTTTTAAAATTTTAAACCATTCAGTGTTCCCATGTTCTGTTCGAACAACTGCTTCTTGGTGTAGGTATAGATTCCTTTGCTCCTTCATCTACCTTACCAAATACCCGGCACTGCCCTGTGCATCATGGCCAAAATTATCAAAGATGAATTAAATTCACACTCTGTTCTCAGTTTCCCAAACCACCATTCTGAACTCCTCTGTTCCCTCTTTCCACATTCAAGCAATTACCAAGTCTTAGCCAGTCTCCCTCCAAAACATCTCCTCTTCTCTCTGTCCCCAGTGCCCCCTCCCTAACTCAGGACATCATCACCTGCTTCCTGGACCACTACTCATCTTCTTGCTCAGCTTCCTGTTTTTGCCCCCTTGTCTCCCTCCAGTATATTCCCTATATCTCAGCTACAATGACTTTTGGAATACAGATCTGATCATGAAAACTACCCTGCCTAAAGCTCTTCAAAACCAGAAACTCCCATTTCCCTTAGGACAAACTTCAAGACCCCACTTTTCTGACCAATGGAAGAATGTCTCATCTCATCTTTGCATTCTCTACCTTAAAGAATGTCTCATCTCATCTTTGCATTCTCTACCTCTCCTGTCTCCACCTGCCCAACTTCTCATCCTTTACCATTCAGCGTGGGCACAGCTTCTTCCAGGAATCATTTCTAATGGCATCCCTTTCTTCTTATGAGTTGAGTGCCCCTCCTCTAGGTTCCCCCTTCATAGCATTAACCACACTGCATTGTAATTGTCCACTTTCATTTCACTTTCCCCCACCAGGCTGTGAAAACCTTGACCTTGCCTTTAACCATCCTTGCACCTTCAGCACTAAGGACAGTGCCAGGCGCCTAGTAGGGGCTCAGGAAATGCTGCTGAACTAAGGGCATTCAAGGAGCACAATATACATCTAGAGCAATTTCTTCTTTTCCAGATGAAAAAACTTAAAATCGGTGATGTTACTCAACCACACATTGATACTGCTGGAGCAAAATGTGTCAGAGTCAGAATCCAGGTCCCCTTAATGATGGATACCAAGCCAACTGGGGGTAGACTGAATCCATTGAGTGCCAACTGTGGGTAAACTGAATCAAATTGAAACTCCCTGAAAATCTTTGCTTAAAAACTCATGGGCATCTGTCCCTCAAGTCATTCCCATCCCTGACTGCCATGGAAGCAGGAGATTGTGCCAGAACAAGCAAAGGCCAGAGATTACCATGGCCTCACGCAGGCTGATCAACTTCCCTCTGACTCCCTGACAGAGAACTGTTGCTAACAGTTACCCAAACTGCTGAGCCAAATAATATTCTGGCCGTGGCCATGTTATCAAACTGAAACCCAGTCTGCCTGGGGCCTGCCAAGTAAGTTTCATGGCCAGTTTGTATTTAAAGGAGAGGAAAATGTAAATTTATCAGACGACTCAAGCAGCTTTGTTTGGCAACTGGCAGAGAGACTATACTCAAAGGAGCATGGTATTGCTTGCCGGCTCAAAGAATGAGGGGATGCGTGCCAAATGGGCTCCTGATACAATTGACGTTTCTCGTTTGTACTGAAAGTGAATTTCCTCTACCCCCAGACCAGGGCCCTGAGCGCCAAATCTAGTATTCACCTCAGATTCCCTCTCACTGCCTGTAAACAGCAGAAACCTACCGCCCAAAGCATCTTGAATCTAACAGTTTGTATGGAGGAAGAATTTTTTGTGTCTCGAACAAGTTCTAGATCCTAGCATTAGAGGAAATGAGTGTGTATGTGTGTGTGGGGGGGGGGAGGGGCGGGGATGGCATAGTATGTGGAGTTGCACACCACTGTCATGAAAAGCAACTTTTAAAATAACCCTTTCCCTTACTTCATTCATCCCTTGGGAGCCAGTATTTTGTGAGACCTGGACTGTGTGTTTGCACCCCAGCTACACTACGTACAAGCTACCTAACTCTAAATCTTCATGTACAAAATGAGAGGCGATAATAGTACTGACCTCATTGCTTCTGGGTGAGGATTCAATGAAGGAGTTAAAATAGATAATGATGATGAGCACTCCCTGAAGTTGAGCAGTGTGCAACCTATGCAGCCATACACAACAGCTCTGGGAAAGGTACACATGAACTAGCCTGATGTGAAGGTCACATCTAGTGTTGGGAATCCTTGCTGTTTCATGTGGGGTCCTAGAGGTTATCAAAGCAAAGGCTGGCAGCCCTGTGCCAACTCCAGAATGTCAGAAAAGGAAGCAGCCTTCATTCATCAGGCCAGTGTGTGGGATGGGGTGACCTGTATGAGCCAAAATGAAAACTTGTCTCGTGCTCAAATAAACCTGTAGAATATACAGTCTTTAGGAGCACAGTGCTCTGTGCAGTAAGCACTGGACTGCGAACCACAAGGTCTCCATGGGAGAGAGATGAGGCTTTCTGCTCCCACAATGATGTACAACCTTGGAAACCCTACATAGGGTTGTTATGAGTCAAAATGGACTCAAGGGTATTTAGCAACAACAGTCTCTGTAGACCAGCATGGCCCAATGACATTCTCTACAATGATGCAAATTTTTCTTATTTGTGCTGTTCAATATGGTGGCCACTAGCTACATGTGACTAGAGTGACTTTTAAATTGTATTTCATTTTAATTCGTTCAAATGTAAATGTAAGTAACCATATGGGGCTGTTGTTGCTAAGCTCCTTCAAGTCTGTTCTGGTTTATAGAGACCTTGTGTAGGGTTTCCTAGGAGTGGCTGGTGAGTTTGACCTGCTAACCTTGCAACTCAAACTAACCTTGCAATCCAGAACTTATCCTACAGCGCCACTCCAGGGCTAGTGGCCACCATATTGGACAGTTCAGCAGTAGGATTATAGTACTCTCCCTCCAAACCTAGACAGGGAACTCTAATAACAGCTCTTACTTTTTTAGTGTTTGCTGGGTGTCTAGCTGCTGTGTAGACTCTCTGGCGTTGGCAACTTGCAAAAAACACTTTAAAAAAGAAACAATATCCCCATTTTACAGATGAGGAAAGAAAACTCAGAGAGGGTAAGTTCTTACACAGGATTGTGGTTATAAGTTAGTAAGTGATGTTCTGACTCCACAGCCCTGCTTTTTCCACTGCCCCCAACAGAGAAAGGAAGGATTTCTAGGACAGGCTAGTGCCAAAAGGCAGGGATCCCATCCCCAGGCAACCAGAGAGAAGTGTTAATTGTCTCAAGACTTAATCCATGTCAGATGCTCTTGGGCTGTCAGAGGTTATAACTCAAACCCAGTTCCACTTGAAAAGCATGGTGGGAGTTTTGTAGATGATTAGGAGAGTAGGGTGGGCATGGCATGGGGACAGGGTCACCATGTGCATAGGGGTTGCTGTGGAAAAGAACAAAGGCTAAAGGCTTTTTATGTTTCAAAACTGAACCGAAGCCAGAGCAGAAGGATGAGAGTGGAGTTGGTAATGCATCATTTATGGCATGAATCACAGAAGTTGGTGGCAAAAGCCTTTTTGCCATGTGTGGTGGGGACAGACCCTGCCTTAGTGAGTTCTTCTCTGGACACAATATAACTCTCATATGAACAGTGTCTCAGCAAGCAGGGGTATATCTTGTTTCAGGGTTGTCAAATGCTTGTCCAAACACCTCAAAACCTTCTAGAAGATCTCAGGAACATTATAGATCCATGTGACCGCAGAGGTGAACAGACCTCAGAGACTCCTTCATTTTACAGATGAAACCACTAAAGCACAGAGAGGGGAAGAGGCATACTCCAAGTTACACAGCAAGTTACTGGCAGAGTTAGGTCTCAAATGAAGCCTTAGCTTTCCTAACCTTGTCATTGCACAAGCCTTACGTTCTGTCCACCCTCTCCTTTGGGGCTGTACAGCAGCACTGTAATTTACTGAGAGGAAACAAAATAAGTGTGAAAGCTTCGACTGGGAACAGAGGTAAATGGCTAATAATCGCAATGATTGATCCAGCACTTATTACATGTCAAGAGCCTGGCTGCTAACTTAAAGATTGGTGGTTTGAATCCACCAGCCTCTCCATGGGAGGCAGATGCGGCCATCTGCTTCTGTAAAGATGGCAACCTTGAAAGCTGTATGGGGCAGCTCTACCCTACCCTACAGGGTCTCGATGAATCCAAATCGACTTGATGTCAGTGGGTTGGGTTGAGTTTGGTATGACATGCCAGTTGCCAGAATAAGTGCTTTTCACTGATCATTTCATTTAGGCCTCACAGCACCTGGCATTACTGTACCCATTTTACATATGATAAAACTGAGGTTCAAGAGGTAAAATGACTTGACCCATGTTTTATACTTAAGGAGCGGTGGAACAGAGATCTGTGCCCAGGTTAGCTTCCTCCAAAGCGTAACTGTTTATTTCATGCACTGCATTGCCTGCTTCTGTCTTGTCCTGAGGCTGCCATGATGTCTCCCCACCATTATTTTATTTATTTTCACGTCTACTAAAGAGAATGAGTTGAATTCTTTCTTTCACTTCTTTTTCATTGTAGTGAAAGTGCACAAGCTTTTCCTAATCATATGACCTGATGTTGGCACAGGATACCTCTGTGATGTGGCCACAATGGTTGAGTTGATTCTGAAGTTCCCATAGTGTCACTACAGTAGATGGAGTTAAAAAAGCTTAGCCTACACTTAGAGAGGCTTGTATACCAGGCTCAGAATACTTCACAGAAACTGGCTCACTTGACTCTCATGCTAATGCACTCAGACAGTAGACTCCTATTCCTATTTAACAGTTGAAAACATTGAGGCAGTTAAGTAACTTCCTGAAGTCCAGACAGCTATGAAGTTGCAGAGCTGGGATTTGAACCAAGACAATTTGTCTCAAGTCCATACTCTAGACAGGTCTTACACTAACATCATTTTAAAACGTACTTTTCAACTTCCTAACTGAGCCTCTGTTTCCAAATCTATAAATGGAACATAATTTCCACTCTTCTATGTTGTTAAAAGGGTGTTTAAAATGTATGTTAAACACATGACACATAAGAGGTGTTCAATAATATAATTATAATAATTATATTCCTTCCAGTTCTGTGGGTCTCTATGGAGCTCTAGAAAGGTGGAGAGTGCACATGCTTAGTGTTTACAGACGGATGCACAGACACAAAGATTCGGCACGTTTCCCTGAGGGATACTGGGTCCCCTTCTGAGAGATTTCATTTTAGCATGCAGAATTGTGCATCCAGAGCCAAACACACCCAGTAGGCTCCCTGTCAGTGCCTGGAAAAAGTGTCCCCTGATCTTCCCAGATTGGAGACTCAACAATACCAGGGCTATGGTCAACCTGGACTCAATTAGCAAAAATCCTCTCATAGCATCTGCACCAGGTGACAGACAAGTGCTGAGTGCCCTAAGATCCAGTCCTAAAGGAGGATTTGAAAATACAGAGTGGCTCCACAAAGTCTGCCTGTTCCAAGGACACAGAAGGGCAAAGACATGGACTGGACGTGGGCAAACAAGAGAAGCTGGAGGGAGGAAGGGAGGGGACATAAGGTGATTGATTCCGTAGAATGATAAATATGTGCACAGCACTAGATCTGTGCAAAGCAATCTGCCCTGCAGTTGGTTTGATTCACGGAGGTCCCATAAGAGTTTGAGTACAGCTGGGCCCCATAGGTTTTGATGACTGAATGTTTTCCAGACATAGATTGATAGGCCTGTCTTCTGAGACCTCTCTGCATGGACTGGGACCTCCAACCTTTAGGTTAGTAACTGTACCAGTTACTAAACTCTGTGTAACCAAAAAAGGAGTTAGAAATATAGTCTGGGTTAGGCTGTAGAGGCCCAGAAGTACCATTCCCAAGTTTACCTTGCTTTGAAGACTAAAGTGTCTTAACGAAAAGGTGCCACATTTTTTAAGACAGATTAAGTCAGCCACAGAAAGCGCCAGCCAAACTAGGCAGAAGGGACAGTGACCAGAGAGGCAGAGACTAGTTCTTTGTGCCTTCACCTTCTATGGTCAGGCCTTCCCAGCTTGAAATTCCCTACATAGATTCCAGCTAGTTCTAATACATCCTCTGCTAGTCCTGGCCTACATAGTGCTGAGGTCTGCAGCCTTTCTGGGACTGGGGGCCAAATGCATCCTAGGACCAGGCCAAGGCTCCAGGAAATTGGGGTCAGTTTCCTACTCCCCTGAGGGCCCAACAGAATCATGGGTCCTGGAGCCTGGGGCTCGGAGAAGGGAGAGTCCGTTTCTCTGAAGCTACTGAAACTGCATAAACTTGCCCTGAGCTCAAGCAGAGCCTCTGAGCTGCACAAGAGTCTTCGGCAGCTGTGTGCTCAGGATGGCCCATCCTTCTCCCATGGCCAGGGCCATTTCCACTGCAATTGGACCGTCCTCCTGCTGGCCTGGGAGAGGATCCCCCTCTCTCTTTGAATTCTGTTTACTTGCAGCTGTTTTCTCAGACAAGGGAGCATCAGCCTGTATCATTCCTTTTAAGGAGTGCATTCCTTCTGCCAGGCAGACATTCATTTATTTCTTCACTCATACATTTCTTCATTGACTCATTTACTCCTCATCCGTGCATTTATTTTCATGTTTATTTTAAAAATAATCAAATCACTCTCCATTTAGTCACCCCCTCTATTCTTAAACAAACAGTTCTTGAAGGAGCCAGCTTCTCTGTGAGAGAGTGAATGAATGTGAGTTAGCCAGGACCCGTTGTGCACTGTGGAAGGCTCTGAGGACTCAGAGGTGACAAGGGCATTGTCTTAGGCCTTGGGGAGCTCATCATGTAGTTGGGGAACAGATGGTAAACAAAGAGGCAATGTCGTATGTGCCAGAGATATTAAAGTAGCATGCCGTTGGAGTTGGGGTGCCATTAGAACAGCATAGTTCCTGCCCAATAAAAAAGATGTTTGCCAAGTGGATCAGTGGGGGAGGGGGTCTAAGCAGACAGAAGGAGCATAAGTGCAAAAGTATGGCACTATGAAATAGCATATGGTGCATTTGAGAATGCAGGTATTGCACACCAAAGTTCAAGGTTGGTGGTGGTGTTCCAGGGAGCAATGAGCTGGAGAATTAAGCAGAGTTAAAACAATCAGGACTCTGGAAGCAGGCACAGGAGTTTAGAAGGGAAATTGAAGGTCATGGAGAGCCAATGAATAGATTTTCACACTGGTAGGACAAGGTCAACATCTTTGCGGTTGTTATTGTTAGCTGCCATTGAGTCGGTACCGACTCATAGCGACCCTGTGCACAGCAGAACAAAACACTGCCCGATCCTGGATCAACCTCACTACTGTTGCCACGCTTGAGTCCATCAGTGCTGCCACTTGGCCAATCCATCTTGTTGGGGGTCTTCCTCTTTTTCTCTGACCCTCCACCTTACCAAACATGATATCCTTCT
>NW_006408599.1:9226638-9238648 GCF_000296735.1 Chrysochloris asiatica | reverse complement strand
TAGTTGATCCAAGAAGAATGAAGTCCTTGACAACTTCAATCTTTTCTCCATTAATAAGAATGTTGTTTATTGGTCCAGTGGTAAGGATTTTTGTTTTCTTTAAATTGAGATGTAATCGATACTGAAGCCTGTGCTCTTTGATCTTCATCAATAAATGTTTTAAGTCCTCTTCATTTTCAGCAAGCAAGGTTGTATCAACATCTTTAGACTCATTTAAAGTTTCTCTCTTTATTGTAAGTCTAAAAAGAGAGAGACTGTGCAATTGTTCTTAGATCTTTCAAAAGATGAACCCATCTCATCTCCTATGAACCCAGAGTGCCTAAGCTGGTCTTTGAGGTTCTGTGTAGGACCTACTATACCAGTTCATCTCCCTCCACTCCTTTCCTTGAGGGACATAATCAGAACCACATCTGGCTCTCTGAGCTTTCTTACATTTGTACAGACTCTTCCTTCTCCCAGGAATGACTTCCCAGACTTTTGCTACCTGTTGTTTTACTCATCTTTGAAAGTGACCTATTTTCCATATTTTGTCTACTCTAAGAGGCCTCCCTGGTTGTCCCCTTACTCACAGCTCTGGGGCAATTCTCGCCCAGCATCACTGAGCAAAGTTACACTTCCGTTATAGCTGGTGGCTGACGTGACTTCCCCAGCAGTTCACGGGGAAAGATACTGGCTCTCTTTACTCTTGGACCCCACAGAGCTGGGCACAGTGAGGGCACTAATCAATGTTCCTTGAGTGTGGTGGCAGTTCTGAATTGTGTACAGAGGACCACTTTGGAAGTTGGAAGGGAGGGTTAGGTGAACGGAGCACCTCTTAAAGCTGTAGTTGCTCAACACTCTGCAAGAAATTGAAAACTGTGTTAGAGTACAGCTGGAGCACCAATAGACATCTCCCTACACCACCTCTTGGTACCGTTAGTACTTGAATGGAATATAATGGAAAGAAAGGGAAGTGGAGTGGGGATGGTGTGCCGGTGAGGAATGGTCCTTAACTGCGCCAAGCTTGCCTAGTTAGCATTTGGTAGAGTCCTGATACAGATGCTGCTGCCATCTGATGAAAAGTAAACAGGCATTGGGTTACCCCCTACCTCCTCATGAACAGCTTCAGGATAAGTGCTCTTACCTGGAGTAGAGTCAGGGACCGTTTTTAGTTACCCCCTACCTCCTCATGAACAGCTTCAGGATGAGTGCTCTTACCTGCAATAGGGTCAGGGAGCAGATGGGCACCTACTTCTCAGTGAAAATAAACAAAGGAAGACAAAATTTCTATGATGAATGCTCTGATCAGAATCTCTGAAAGATCAGTAAGTTAAGAGTTAGGAAGTTTGGGTTCATGTCCCCACTGGCTCTTTGGGAAAAATGAACCCTGCGTTGAGTCCTCAGTGTCCACATCTGTAAAATGGAAATACCTCTGTCTTCCATAGCGATTAGGATTTTTGTATATTTAGGAAATTGTTTTGGAAGACTTTTCAGATCTCGAGGGAATGGGAACTTGTTTCATCTTTTATTCTGAGAAGCATTTCATGTTGGGGAATAGAAGTCTCTCTTGGGCCTGACCATGTTTCGTGGTGCTTAGGGACGGGACAGCAACATTATCCACTGCCGGAAAGATGGAACCTGGAGTGGCTCCTTCCACATCTGCAAGGAAATGCAAGGCCAGTGCTCTGCCCCGAACCAGCTCAACAGCAACCTCAAACTGCAGTGCCCTGACGGCTATGCCATAGGTATGATGGGTGCATGTGGGCGAGTGCTGGGGGCAAGTATGTCCAGTCAGGAGCTCAGGGCTAGTATCTAGGTCATTGGACACCTCCACTGTGTGAGGTTCTGGGTTGGGCACTAAGGGAATAAAGATGGACAAGACCAGATCTTATTCTCCTGGAGTTCCCGATCTACTGGGAAAGAGAGTCAGGGACACACATCCGGGCATATATAGGCAGAGCAGTCATTGGTGAGAGTGCATAGTTACATGGGAACACAGAAAAATGGCCTGCTGTGTAAGGACACAGAAGACTTCCAGAAGAGCGACATTTATTCTGAGAGTTAAAAGGGCTTTCGGGGCAAGAAATGGCATCCCAGGCAGAAGGAACCAGGGTTCAAATAGAAGATGTGCAAGACCACATCATATCTAATGGGGCCATAGTGGTCAGGTGTAGTTACTGTCATTATTTATTTTAAAATTTGCATAACACTAACACTAGACCAAGTGGCAGCATCGATGGACTCAAGCGTGGCAACAGTAGTGAGGTTGGCCCAGGATCAGGCAGTGTTTTGTTCTGCTGTGCATCAGGTCACTGTGAGTTGGTACCCACAATAACCACAACAACACTAGACATTCATGAGTCTGTATAGTATCTAGTATGTAAAGGTATGATCACTTACTGTCGTAATACCCACTTTAATGGATGAAGAAATTGACACATGAAAAGGTAATCTGACATGCCCCAAATTCTGAGGCCTCTCGTCCTCGAAAGCCTGAGTTCTTCCTATGGCATCTCAACTGTCTCCAAACTGAGGTTAAAGGACTTTTTCAGAATACCATTTGTGTAATGATAGGCCTGCTCACAAAATGCCTACAATGAGGACTGACAAGCTGGGATTTGGTACAGGGACCTGCCTAGTTGCAACCAAGTGCCAGGACAGATGCATTAATCCTAGGCTCAGGAAACTGGGAGGACATTGAGTGTGACCTCATTTAAGGGCAGTGATACTGACCTCTTGGGCCAATTCCCTAATTGACCATGATGAAAAGCCCAGGGAATCATATGTCTTTTCTCATTGCCAGTATGATTTATGGAACTATGGACAGGGGTGTCTGGAGCGGAGGGTTATCTGTACACACATTCCCTCCCAGTTCTACAGAGCCCTGGTAGGTTCTTCACCTACCAAACATTCTGGTTTACTGAGTGTTATCACTACGTGTCCAGAGGGAGGCTTCAGTTGGAGGGTGGAGGGGTGTGAAGTCTTTTACAACAGGACACTGACTACCTCATTCTGAAGATGGGAACATGTAGCCTCAAGAGCAGACTGTTCACCTAATATCAGAATAGGAGTCATCACTCTTACATGTAGTCCAGGATATTTGCTCCTGTGTGGACTAGAAAACGGAAAAGTACAAGGTTGTACTCCCTGATGACTCAGATAGTACATGCAGATTGTACAGAGCCACCAATCCAAAGGACCCTGACCAAGAGAGCTGTAACAGGTGGGACCTTGTAAGACCTGCTGACCTAGGCCTCCTAGAAGGCTGGGGTAACAGGTGTAGCAGAGCAGAGTCCTGTTGACTGCTCTGTACCAAGACCTTCTTCTCACTATCATTCCTGATGGGTGTGAGTGGACATGGCCACTTGTGTCTGTGATGGGGTCTCTGCCCTGAACTCAATCAGGACATACAAGTGAATATTTAGAATACATGTGACTGGCATGGAGCTGTCCTTGGAGCAAATTTCTGATTAAGTGACCTTTAAAAGCATCTATAGAAAAAGTTTTCTTGCAACTTTGTTTAAAAAAAACACACTCCCACAAACACAAAAACTTCATAATCAAGCACATACATTATGCAGCAAGCTGATGTTTACCATGTACACATCAACCAAATGCTGCTTAAATGCATCACCCACCCAAACCCATCTATAATCAAATCATACATACACCCACACAGCATATGCTCACACCTCCAGCACACAGACATCAGACACATGGGGGCACAGACTCATCTGATTCCTTAAAACATAGCAAACACACAGAAAGATCCACATGAGATGAACATAGTTCCCACACATACACAGATACCCTCAGACCACACTGTACATACAAGGGGGCTTTCAAATATCTTTGGAGAAATGTCATTCTCTTTTCATTTTATCTTTTTCACGAACTTTTTGAAGCCCCCTCCTACTGCCTTCATTCATGTGCCACAACCACAAGTAGATGAGCCATAATGCCTGGCTCTCCACTCCCCCTCAGGACCACCTTAAAGACAGGGGATAGAGTATGATGGTGGCATTCTTCTGTCTACTACCTTTGTCAAGGTCAAAGCAGAAAGGGACTCTGATTCTCTGTGCTGTTCTGTGTACTCCATGTTTCCACTGCAGCCCATTTTATGAATATAGAAATTCAAGGTGAGTGGTGGGTGGGACACACTGGGGGATATCAGAGAGAGGAACAGCCATGAGAAAAAGAGACACCAAAGGGAAACGGGGAAGGAGAGACAGCAGGCTCCCCTCCTCTACTCCCCAGCCTCCTCCTGCCTTCCAAATGCCCCTCCATCTACCTCCCAGGCTGAGCCATTCCCTGAATCCAGCCCACTGCATGGGGCAGGATTTGTTCAGAAGCCCTGTAAGCAGGGTGAGATATGTTGGGTTTGATGGCTGGAGGGGGCATTCTTAGGTGACTAGGGAAGCTCGCTCTGCTCACCTCCCCTACCCCACCTGCACCCTCACCTGGGGCAGGTTTGGTGGCAATGATAAACCCTCAGAAACTGGCTTCTGCTGCTGCTACCATTCCTGCTTCTCCAGGGAAGGAGAGGTGGGGGCGGGGTGGTGGTGGGGTGAGATCACTGCTCTGTAATGATGCCAATTACAGTTCATATATCACAACACAGTAACCTGGTCCTGAAGCCCAAGAGCCAGCGTGGGGCAAGGGGAAGGAGCGACAACTCAGAGAAAGAGAAATTAAGACACGGACTCCAATTGCCTCCTGCCTGGCCTTGCATTTTTCTTTTTCTCTCCTCTTGAGCTAAAATAGCCTGTGTCTATTTCTCAGTGTCTGCATTTTTAAATTTTTTTACAAAGAACTTTATCATCACAGCCCTGTCTCGTTTTCTGTGTTCCCTAAAAATTTCCCTCGAATCAATTTCAAGACAAAACTTGTACCACTAAGTCTCTCTGACAACTTGGGGCACCCCTCCTTATTTTCACCATTTCTTTTGTGTTTTGTTATTGTTGTCTCCTTTTGTTTTGTTTTCTCTTTTTTTCCCTTCACCCTCTCTCTCCCCTTCCATTGCTGTCCTCCTTTCTCTTTATGGCTATTCTGGGAGGATAGCTGGACTTGGAGTTCAGAGAGATGGGGGTTTGTCCTTCACCTGGGAAATGAGTGTAATGTGACCCATCTGGCATGGCTGAACTTACAGTGAAATGAGGTGACATATGAAAAACACTAGTCAGGGCCAAGAATCTTCCACTTTTCATGCTCAGTGTCCCCATGCTTAAAGTGAAAAGGTTCTAAACCCCATCCTTGAACCTGCCACCACACCCTATCAGACCTACGAGTCTCTTAGACAGAAGGGGGATGACAAGGTGACAACAGGAAAGACATACATATTCACAGATTTATACATAAATAATATATACACACATTACATGTATACCAACTCCTGTTGAGTCAATATCGACTCATAGCAGCTTTATAAGACGGAGTGAACTGCCCCATAGGGTTTCCAAACTTGTCATCTTTACAGAAACATATGACCATGTCTTGATCCTGTGAAGGGATGAGTGGGTCTGAACCATTAACCTTCTAGTTAGCACCAAACTTTTAACTACTGTTGTTGTTAAATGCCATTAAGTTGTTTCAACTCCCTATATAGGGTTTCTGAGAAGTGGCTGGTTGGTTTGAATTGCCAACTTTTGTGGTTCAAACCAACTTTGCGGTCCAGTGCTTATCCTAGATCGACACCCCAGGACTCAACCACTGGACCATCTTATATAAATATGTATGTGTATTATTATATATATATATAGATGATAGATAGATAGATAGATAGATAGATAGATAGATAGATAGATAGATAGATAGATAGATAGATAGGAGCTCTGGTAACGTAGTGATTACGAATTGGGCTGCGAACTGCAAGGTCAGCAGTTTGAAACTACCAGCTGTTCCGTGGGAGAAAGATGAGACGTTCTGCTCCCGTAAAGATTGACAGCCTCGGAAACGCTGTTCAGGGTCGCTATGGGTCGGAACCGACTCAACGGCACTTAACAACAACAACAACAATATATATGGAAGGGAATGTTTAGAATGGCTAACAGAATATTTAAAGAAAATATTTGATCCTTGCCTATAGAACATTTTAATGTTTGAAGGTGGTCTTGTCATAAAGTAGGGGAATGACCCCATGACTTCCATAAGGCCTTGATAACATTCTAACAGGTCAGTTCCCTGTCTACATGAATGAGCACCTCTCTGGTGTACTGAGAACCTCCATGGATAGACTTGAATTTTCAGGAGATCTCAGTGTGTAAAGTCAGGCTAGAAAACGAATAAACTAAATTATTGTCCATTTGCCAACCCACAGCCTGAAAGTCAGCTGTCTTCATCCAGCAGTCTTTGGACCAACTGTTTCTACATCCATATCCTATTCTTGTTAGTTATCCACACTAATGGACTCATTCGTGGATTCTTTCTTTAACCATTTATTCAATCATTTTCTTTTTCACTCCTCCATTTACTCCCTCCCTTTCTCCTTCATAAGATTTCTGAATGTCTACTTATAATTCATTCATTGATTCCCTCATTCATATATTCATGTCCTCATTTAATCAGTTACATGATGGTTGTTTCTTTTATTGATTTCACAAATATTTATTTGGTGATCAACATCTGCCCCACACAGTACTAGACACTGGGCATAGAGTGGGAAGCATATAAAGTACTGTCCTGCTGGACTTGACAGTCCAGCAGGGAGAAGAGCTATTAATATAACAATCACAACACAAATGGGAAATAGTAATGAGGGGATTTGGCCCATCAGGAAGCCAATGAGGTCTTCTCTGAGGAAGTGACACTTGGATTGAGGTATGAAGGATTGTTAGTAATGTACTAATTGAAGAGGAGTGAGAAAGATCTTCAAGATCCAATGGAGGGCACACATGAAATGTGGGGAGTAACAAATAGGTGTTGCATTCATAAGCTCATCTTTTACTTGCTAAGCTCTCCTTGGGAGTCAGGTTAGACTCATGCTCAGATGACTAAGCCGCCATCCCTGTTCTCCCAGGGACAATGCTAACTGTGCAGAGGGGGCAGAAGGAGTAATGCCAATATTGGGGTACACTTCATCAGCATCCAAAAGAGACAGATCCAGCATTATAGGCATTCAGAAGATGTAGTAGAAGATTTGAACGGAGGCTTGAAGAACTGATAGAGTTTGTCGATGGGAAGACAGATCAGGAGGACATTTCAGGAGAAGGATGAAACAGAAGTAGTATAGAGGTGGGGAACGGTGGGGGAATGGATAGAAACCCAACTGTAGTTCAATCTGGTTGAGCCAACAAAAGAGTGAATGTGTCCAGTGGGAGACAAGATTGGGCAAGACTCTGGGAGGCCTTGAATGCCCAATGATGAGTATTGGACTTTGTCCTGGATGCGGAACCTTGGACAGATTTGTGAGCAGAAGAGAAGCATGACCAAACTGGGCATAGGGCCAACAAGCCTGATGACAGGTGCCAGCTGGGTTGGAGACAAGTGAAGAGAATCAGGAAGATGAGAAACATCCCTGTCAGGGATCTGATTCCTTCCTGCTGCCCTTGAGGGTGGGAGACCTGAGTCCACTGAACTAGGGGTGGTAAGGTCTGATCTAGGAAAAGCAGCATGTAAGCAGCAGCGGTAGATGGGTGGGCTGAAACACCCCAAACACCCTGTGCTGTGCTTGCTCTTAGGGTCAGAGTGTGCCACCTCGTGCCTGGACCACAACAGCGAGTCCATCATCCTGCCAATGAACGTGACCGTGCGTGACATCCCCCACTGGCTGAATCCCACACGTGTGGAGGTGAGTGATGAGGCTGCTTTGAACTACTTGCTAGCTAACAGGGAGGGAGTGGCATTGTTGGACATTTCCTACGTTCTAGTCCCGTGTGGGTCCTCCAGATATATAATCTTATTGAATCAGCATACCTGCCATTTAAGATAGGGACTGGTTTACAATCATGTTTCCAGTTCTGAAGTGTTGCTTTGTGTCAGGTCCTGTGCTAAGGATCTTTTAATAATTGTCTCATTGAATCCAGACAACTGCTTAGGAACAAGAGGTTCTAGTGTTCCCTGGAGTCCCTGAGTAGTGCAAATGATTAATGTACTTGGATGCTTAGTGAAGTTTGGAGGTTCAAGTCCACCCAGAGGCACCTCAAAAGAAAGGCCTAGTGATCTACACCCCCAAAATCAGCCACTGAAAACCCTGTGGAATGTAGTTCTGTTCTGACACACATGGGGTCACCATGAGTTTGATGCAACTTAAAGGTAACTGGATACTGATTTTAGTGCCCTCTACTCCTGGTGTGGGAGTCCTGGTGTAGCACTCTGGTTAATGCACCAGACTGCAAAGCCATTTGAACTTCAAGATCGGTGGTTCAAGCTCACCAGCTTCTCTTTGAAAACACTATACAGGGTCACTATGGGTTGGAACCAACTCAACGGCACTAAACAACAGCAACAACTCCTGGTGTGGAGTCCTGGTGTAGTGCTATGCGCTAATGTGTCAGACTGCAAAGTCGTTTGAACTGCAACGTCAGTGGTTCAAATTCACCAGCTGCTCCTTGGAAACCCTATACAGGGTCGCTATGGGTCAGAATTGACTCGACAACGCTTAAAAACAACTCCTGGTGTGATGCTGCAGAATAAGCACTTGACCATAAGGTCGGTTTGAACCACAGGGTTGGTGGTTCAAACTCACCAGCAGCTCCTTGGAAACCCTATCCAGGGTCACTATGGGTTGGAACCAACTCAATGACACTTAAACAACGACAACTCTACAGATGAAGGAACCCTGGTGGTGAAGAGATTGTTAGACTTCTAATTACAAGATTGGAGGTTCTATCCCATCAGTATTTCCACAGGAAAAAGTTGTGCTACTCAGTCTGCTCTATAAAGATTGTTGTTGTTAAGAGCAGTGGAATCCATCCTGACTCATAGAGACCCTATAGAGGCTTTCCAAGGAGCAGCTGGTAGGTTTGAACCACTGATCTTTCAATCAGCAACCCAGTGCTTATCCTGCAGCACCACACCATTGTTGTGGTTGTTGTTGTTCAGTGTATGCCACACCATTACAGCTTTGGAAATCCTCTGGGGCAGTTCTGCACTGTCCTATAGGATCACTGTGAGAAGAAATCAATTTGATGGCAATGGGACTTTACAGATGAGGACACAGAATCACCAGAGCCATGGGTAGGGAATGGCAGAACCAGTTCACAAGCTTGTCTATCTGACTCTAAAGCCCCTTCTCCTAAGAACAGGTCAATCTTGCCTCTCTAGCATGAGATCTTGCCCAGCTTGCTTCTCTCTTCCCTTATGTTCTGTTTGTTTTGTGGCGATCAGTCACTGTTGAATTCCACTATTGTTGCTGAGTGCTGTTGAGTCAGTTCTGACTCACAGCGACCCTTTATTGGGTTTCTGAAGAGCAGCTGGTGAGTTTGAACTGCCAACTTTGCTGTTCAAAGTGACTTTGTGGCCCAGCGTATTAACCTGCAGCACCACATCAAGACTCCTAGAGAGTATTAACACCTATTATTTAAAGAGTACCTACTATGTGACAGTTCATGTGCTCATTACTAGGCATATAGGACTACAGTTAAACCTCATCATAGTTGCAAGAGGGAGGAGGTCACTGCCTGTATTTTCTAGCTATGGACACTAAGATTTCAGATGGGAAGCGATGGGTCCAGAGTGAAGGTGCAAATCCCAACCTGAGTTCAAGTGTCCTGTGCCAGGCTGCCATGCCACTAACCAGATAATCATGGAGAGCCCATCCTGGTGGCACCCAGTGTCATTGTCCATTTGATTTTGTCCCACCCACTTTCCATTGTGTCACCCACATGATCAGGGGTCCCATGAGCTATTGTGGGCCACCACCTGAGTTATCCAGGGCAGAATGGCAGAATGGGTCCCATGACTCTGGTCACTTGCTCCTTACCCTGGAGAAAGGGAGAGGAGCTAGAATCTTCTCCCAAATCTCTGCCTGGGATATTGGGAGACTGTGCAGACCTACTATTACCTGCTGCAGATTGTGCCCTGGATAGCCAGGGCAGAACCCGATACCGGGTGTTCTGTTTCTCAAAAGAGCTGAGGGCATGGATTGTGAAGGCTTACTCAGCACTCTGGGCAGGCACATAGACCTGGTCAGACACCCTCCTCTCTGCACCCTACCATTCTTCTCCTCTCTTCTTTCTGTCATCTTTCTCCCACTGCTCTCCCTTTTCCTGTCTCCAACTTTGTCTCTCCAGCTTTTGTTATGTTATAACTGCCTCCATTTTCTTGTTTTCTGTTTCTCTCCTCCCTCTTCTGCTGTCTCATTCACCTTGTTCTGCCTCCACCATCTCCATCCTGTCTCTTGATCTGCCTCTGATCTGCTCACAAAACCACAAGACAGCCCCATTCCTTGCCCTCATATTCCTTTGTTTTCTCCTCCTATAAATGCATTCCCCCTTTCCTAATGGCAAATCCTCACCCAGAGTCCCACCAGGGTACATATCCCCTAAACGCCCAGTAGCACACCAAGCCTAGATGTCAGAATCACAATGACGTTGAAGATAATCAAGCACAAGTCGCTCATTGTACAGCTAGAGAAACTGAGGATCAGAGATGGAGGTGACTAGTTCAGGGTAACACAGTAGGTAGAGTTAGAACTAATAGCCAGTACTCAAGATTGGCAGTTCACACCACTGCCTCCCCCATCTTCACCCCACCGAGCTCTCACCTGCCTCGAAGCAGATGAGCCACTTTCATGTACAGACACAGAAGATCTGCCTCACACTCCAGTACCAGAGACTTTCTTGGCTTGGGATCTAGACCTAGGTCTTGCTCAAGGTCTCGCCGCCCCTTAGATGAATTCCCACTCTTCCCTCTGTACCCTGGGCACTAAAGAGTTTAGTTATAATTCACTGTGAAATAGATCCAGGGATCTGAAAGCCTGCAAACCCTCCACCCCCTGCCGCCCACCCCCACCACCTCCCACCCACTGCCTGCCCACCCCAGCCCCCACCCAGCTCCCTGGTCTGCCTGCCTTTATTGATGCTGGTCTACCGAGAGGGCCCTAACAAGGTTCAGACCTCCATGGGTCTCCAGAGGCCTCATTATCCAGAAGGAAAAAAATGTGGTAGAAAAAAAGGAGGAGGGCGAAGGGCAGAGATTGATGATTCCAGGAATAAGGCAGAAAAGCTGGCCTCTGCTGCACCCTTGCCCCCCATGCAGTGAGAGCTACAGAAATAGAACCGCTGTGTAGGCGTTTCCAGGCCAAAGCAGGCCCTTCGTGGAGGTCTCTGAGCATCAGTGCAAGGTGGAGAGTCTGGATGAGACTGGGCTCCAACTCCTGCCACAATTTATCCAAACAGTGCTAAGAACCTGAGAGGTGAGAAGTAACATTTAATGGACTGACTGCAGATCCTGCCCTGGGGGTCAGGCACTTTCCTGCAAGGAAGGGCTGAAGAAAAGGAAAAGGGAATTACCTACCACTCATTGAAAATCTATGATATATGGCCGGCAGTTTGTTAGGCAGTTTCAGATAGCCATGTTATTGTGTCTCCACCACACCCCAGTTAGGTAAAATGATCACCATTTTGCACACGAAGAAGCTGAGGCTCAGAGAGGTTTTCGTAAGCCCAGTTCAGTAACTATTGAGATGGAATCTGTATCCACCCTATACATTTTGAACAGTGAATACATGCAACTCTTGCATACAAAGGAAAAATAATTCATCCCTAAAAACCAGTGCTAGGCTGGGGAGGGGGGCAATATACAAGGAGGGAGAGGGAAACGGAAGAACAAAGCAGATGGGAGAACAACTAGGCGTGTTTGAATGGGCTAAGTGGTACAGAGATAAAGATTGATGTGTGGACAACCTTGGAACTACAGGGCTCTGGAATACAGAGATTGACCCATGGTTGGAATGGGGAAAAGGGGGGAATAATGTTAAGATGCTTGGCAGTCTTTTGAATCTTGGTTTTCCTTGCATTATAATATAAAATAGACACCGGAGGGGGAGAGAAAGGAATAGTCAGAAACATCACCATAGAAAGCTTGTAAGTCC
>NW_006408599.1:9213731-9225398 GCF_000296735.1 Chrysochloris asiatica | reverse complement strand
GTATAACCTTTGGTCGGTTGAAAATGCATGGAGGGGATTGGAACCATGGCAATGAAACAATATACGGTGGAATGAATGTAAAACTAAAGTTCTCTCATGTAAAATATCATATAATTCACAATAAAACATCGAAAAGAAAAAACAAAAACAAAAAACAGTGCTGTGGACAACCCTAAAAAGGGTCTTAAAGTCAGAGATGGACTGGATCTGGGTGAATGATAAGTCCAACCTAGCCAGTGTATGCGTGGAGATGAACTACATGCTCTGGAAGGGAGACAGAACCATAGAAGGAGAGATAAACACCAATTCTAGTGTTTTCTTACTCACTCATGGACACACTCATACATTCACTCACTTATCTGTTCATTTATTTATTCACACATTTATTAAGCAACTAATATGCACCTTCAGAAGGCAGGTATTCTTCAAACACTGGGGCTACAATGGAAAAAAGAAATTCTCAGGCTTTTAAAAATCTGACTCAGAAGAAAGTCAGGAACTGATAACAAAATGCAAAAATGAATTAAATGATATAATTCACTATCAGCGGGCTCTATGAATCAAGGGGGAAAGTCAAGAATAAAGAGGGCTTATCATTGGAGACACCCAGGAGAGAAGTCATATCCAAACTCAGGATGATGAAGCTCTCCTAAGAAGCTTTCTCACATGTCCTAGGCACCACCTGGTCAGTTTGAACCTCAAGGTCGGCAGTTCAAACCCACCAATCATTCCCCAGAAACCTCGTACAGGGTCACCACTAAGAGTCAGAACTGATTCGATGACACATAACAAGAATAACAGGCACCCCCTGGGGCTCATCATCTCTGGGCTTTTTCTTCTAGATACTGTAGTTTAAAAATAACTTAATTCTGGGCCACCTCCTACATTTGTCACAAAGCCTTGCTGAACTTTGGTCTTCCAAATGGTCAAAAGCATAAGCTATTTTATACTTACAGTTTCCAGGGCTGGAGAGTTTGCGGGAGCAGATAGTAGTTCAAAACACAGAGCCTACAATCAGATAGATGTAAGTTTAATGCCTGACTCTGCCATTGCCTATGTGTATAATTTAGGGCAGGTTGCTTAAGAGCTCTATGCCTCTGTTTCATTTTGTATAAATGAGCGTCAAGAACAGTGTCTAGTGTATAGTTATTGTAAGAATCAAATGAGATGAAAACTCATAGCATAGGGTTTGAGCATAATATATTTGCTCAATAAAAGGTTTTGTGTTGAGGAGGAGGGTAATGATGATGTCAGTGTTAGTAATGACAGTGGAGGTAACTGGGGTGCTGATGGTGTTGGTGGTCACAGACAGGGGGAGAAAGTCTATTCTTCATACCCAAAAAGGTAGGAAATAAATCCCTCTTAGAAACCCTGGTCTGAAAGGGCTCTGCCTGGGCTAGATGTCTCACTGGCTTCAATAGGAACAAGGCTGACATTTGACGGGCCTCATCTGGGATCTCCCAACTTGTAGTGTAAACAACCTGGCCTTGCCTTTAGCTGCTCCTACCTGCCCCCTCTCCCAGGTCTCCTTGCTCACAGAGAGGCCCTGTAATGAGACAGTATGGGTGTGCAGCCCTGAGTAGTAGTGGAAAATACGAAAGCCTTGGAAAGATAAATAGACTCATGCAAATTGTATAAAAGTCCTTTTTCAGAACTTACGTCAGGTAAACCTCAACTGACAGAAACTTGTACAACCACAGTAAGACACTCCTACATCAACTCTCAAATCCCTGGTGGATCCTAACCCTGATGTTTTCTACTTCTTAAACCATTACCAAATGCTCCTCCTTCATCCCTGAAATGACCTGGAACATGCTCTCAGACCCAGAGATTTAAGTCTGGGTTAAGGTTTTCAGAGAATGAAAGCAGATGATTCTTCCCATTTCTAACCCCAAGGCTGGGAAGCAGAAGGGATGCAAGGGGCTTGAGCAGGAAGGAAGGGAGACCAGAGCCACTAATACCCTTCAGTTGGTCAGCATATATTTATTGACTATACTCTGTGTGGCCCTAGGGAAAAACAGAGGCGTCTGGCATGCAGATCTTGTCCTCAAGAAGCTTAAAAAAAATTGGTCCTAGGTTAACCATTTCCACATTATGTATCTCACTGCATCATCACCACAAGCATTTGAAATTTTTTTGGGGTGCCTATTTCATAGATGGGATAACTAAGCCTCAGAATAGAAATTTATAAAGCCATTTAAGTCAAAGCTATAGGCCCATCTGTTCTACTTCACATCTCATGTTCTTTCTCAGTACACCTTGTGTGTGTGTTGGGAGAGAGTAGAAAGTATCAACAGAGACAATAAGAGTGGCTAGATAAATTTCACACTGAGAAACTGATTGGTAGAATTTGATTCAATTCATTCTACACCAAGTTGGTCCTCGAAACTAGACAATGCTAGGCACTATAGTACTGATATGGAACAAAAAATAATAATCTAAGAATATAGAAATTATTGTGTATTACTGAAATCATTTCTATTTTGAGGTGAATTCATGAGATAAATATTTATTGAGCATTCTCTCTGTGCCAGGCACAGGTCTAGGCATGGAATAGCCAACAGTGAACCAGAGATGCTGTGAAACAGAGAAGAAAGACACCCAACCTAGTCTTAGCTAGATCCCTAGAGTCATATGATTCCCTTTATTACTAAGAAACCTAATTACAAGTTGGCTCCTAAAAAGGTTTGCTCTCAGGAGAGAATGGGCTGGTCACACATTCTGGCCCACGTGACTGTTCATTTCTTAGTTAAAATTAATCAGCTGGCCCTCAGCCAGGAGAACAGGACTAGATCATATGGACTTCCACAACTGGTTCTTGACATAGCCACCTCTCATCACAAGTCAGTACACTTATATCCTGGTGGTTTTATTTTATTTTCCTTTTTTTTTTTGGAAAGAAGTATAACTTGTCATAAAAGGTGAGGCATATCTAACAGAATAGAAAAGGGAATTTCTAGAATTTTTTTTGTTAATCTCACTTCAGATACTATTTTTATCTTCCTACAGTTTTGGTTTTTCATTCACCTACTTTTAAAACCTCACTTAACAACAATAAAAAACTTTGGAAATTATCATAATGTTCGATTTTCTATCACAACCTGCCTTAAATCACTTCTGAGACAATGAGTGGGTTTTGAGTCTTGGTTTCTTCACCTAACATTTGCAGAGTCTGGAGAATTGATCCTCTTCATGATCAGATACTAATGGCAGTGTGAAGTAGATGAGCTAATGCATAAAGGAATTAACACCATGAATGCACTCAATACGTTTTAGTTGTTGTTATTACAATGGCTATTGTTATTATAGGAGGTTAATAAATAAGAACATAGCTATACAACTGTGCCTCTTCTTGAGGGGTCTGGGAAAGACACCACATGGAAATATGTCTGAAGCAGAAATTTAAAAGATAACAAGGTTTCTCCAGGTGGTAAGGACATTTCAATGTAGGGCAACAGCAGAAACAAAGTCACTGGGATAGAAAATCATGTGGCAATCTCGGGAAGTGTTGTGAGTGGGCCCATAAGGCTGGCAGCAGGTGACAACAGAAACTCTACCTTCCCAGACTCTGAACCAGCAGTTAATACATTCATCCTCAACCCACTTAATCTCAAACTGTGATGTGCATATCAATCATATGAGAGTCAGTTTTTACAATTCAGTGTCCCAGCTCCCTGGCCTCAGGGATTTGGATTCATTGAGTCCAAAACAAGGCCAAAGAATCTGCCTTTTTCATGCCCTCCACAGTAATTCTGATCACAGTGGCCCTTGGTGACACTGAGAAACCCAGCTCCATACCTTTCTTCCCCCCTCCTGCTGTAGCCACATACCTGTATGCACACACACCCTCCCACTACTTTCTGTCGAACTCCATCAACTCATCAAACATCAGCCAAGAATTTTCTGAAGGGCCTTTCTGACAGGATCTCCAATGTCCAATTTTGCTTCTCAGCCATGATTCATACCAGGGAAACACAGAATTATGACACATGTAGTGAACACAAATATTATTTTAATCTTATGGCTCCTGCTATTGCACATAGTTAGACAAATGTTCCATGTAAATGTTGAGGTGAAGTCAGGACTTGGAAGCTCTAAGAAGAGGTGGGGTGGTTAAATATGGTGCAAGCAGTGGGGTGGTTCCCTGTTGGTCCCAAACCTATCTAACCACACACTCTGTCTCTGTCCCCTTCTCTCTGCAGAGAGTTGTCTGCACTGCTGGGCTCAAATGGTATCCTCACCCGGGCCTCATTCACTGTGTCAAAGGCTGCGAGGTGAGTTTCAGGAGAAGATACCCATCAGTTCTCTAGAAATGATTCTACTGTTTATATGTTGTTATTCAATATTAATGATGGCTGCATGTACTGAACCTATTAATTTTTTGCTAATATCTACTTAACAGACATCTCAAATAGGAATCCGCAATCTCATTTTACAGATGATGGAACTGAGACACAGATATATTAAGAAATGTTGTTGTTGTTGTTGTTGTTGTTAAATACCGTTGAGTCGGTTCCGACCCATAGCGACCCTCTAAAGGGTTTCCAAGGAGCGACTGGTGAGCTTGAACCACCAACCTTGCAGTTCAAACTGACTTTGCAATGTAGCACATTAACCCACAGTGCCACACCAGGACTCCATATTAAGAAATATCTATCCCTAATTACTGATAACTGAGTTGGGATTCCAAACCAGGCTTTTCTGACTCCAAAGCTTGTGTTTACATGATATCTGATCTATAAAGAAGGGGAGGAGGGAAACATATTAATTTAACAGCTATGAATGTGTTCTGGTAGCGTAGTGGTTACGAATCAGGCTGTGAACCTTAAGGTCAGCGGTTTGAAACTACCAGCCGCTCCGCGGGAGAAAGATGAGGCTTTCTACTCCCGTAAAGATTTACACCCTCGGAAACCCTGTACAGGGCCGTTATGGGTCGGAACCGACTCAACGGCACTTAACAACAACAACAATGAATGTGTCAGGCATTTTTACCATCAATATCAGAATGAATCTTTATGGAACCACATGAGATGGTTTTGTTTGAAGTTCCCATTTTACTGATGATGATCACTTACAGGTTCCTGCTTCTGCCTCACATCTTTGTCTTTGGCTCTCCAGAATAATAAAGGCACCTTAGGGTCAGTCGTAGAGCTAAAGCTCAGAAAACTTTCAGACTCTCAGGTCTTCTGACTTCATATTTTAGCCATTCCTGGGGTTTGAGATTACAGAACTCTGGTGCTGTGAGTCAGTTAACGATCAGGGGTGTCCAGAGTCTTTGAGATGTCAACTTGATTCTTCAATGAGAGATGTCCATGAACCTCAAAGACACTTCTCTGCACTCTTATGCCACTTGCAGTTCTTCTCAACTGTCACTGAAAGGAGTCACCAAATCCCAAATAGAATTCGGACATATTGAAACCACTATAGTCCTCCTAGAGTCCACTTGGGGGAACACAAGTAGAAAGGACCAGTTTGGGTTCCAGAAAACATTGTATTTGATGAAACTCTTAGAAGGTCAAAATAAGGGCTTTTCTGGATTATCTAGACCTGCTCTTTTATTTTAAAGATGGGTACATTTTACATTTTAGCCCAGTCAGTGGCCAGGCCTAAAATTTGGTAAAATACCAAGATAGGAAGGGTCCTGCCTTTGTGTTTTATATATGGGAAAATGAGGGCCAGAGAGAGGAGAACTGGCCCAAAGTTACACAGAGCTGAAGCATGGATCCAAGTCTCCTGATTTCCAGTCTAGTGCTTTTTTTTCCTCCACTAGGCTACCTCTTGTCCAGGAACCATTCTCTGACCTGTAAATGTCACAAGATATCTCTGGGTCATACATGTCTTCCTGTATGTTCATTACTCCTTTGCTGGGGATTGTTCTTAGGGCACTAAACACTGCAACTTTTGAGAACACCTCAAAAATGGTTTCAAAACCCTTTTTGAACATTCTCCCAAACTTCAGTCAGGAACAGAAAAACCAAGGCAACACACCATAACATTCTTTCACCTCATTGGATCAGTCAGACATTTTGGGTAAAGAGACCTGGGTTACCTGGGAATTCATTTTGCTGAGTCGGCAGTCTAGACGAGTGTGGCAGCAGAATTTGATCTTCCCTTGACTCAGCGCTGAGGCCTAAGAAGCCCTCACCTGTCAGGCTCAGAGTCTTCCAGTGATGCTTATCACCTTTGCCCTTGTGAATGCCCCTTATCTCTTTTCTCCTTACCTTGGAGCTCTTGTCTGGGCCTGAAAAGTATGCTTAAAAGAGATGTAAATGCTGGGACCGGAGAGGAGCTATCAACATGGAGTGCCTAGAGGTAGCCAGGATACAGAATAGAATTTGTGATCTCTGAGTTCCCTGAACTCTACACCAAATTATTTGTCCAAAGCATTGATTTATTTACTTGTCAAAACTTCACTGGCTGTACATTATATGCCACGATTACTCCAGGTTCTGGGGATGCAATTACTTCACTTCAAATGAGGTTAGTAGTTAAATCTTGCCTTACTCATCTCATCCCTCATCCATCCATCCATCCTTTCACAAAACAAGCATTTACAAAACATATGCTAGATAACTGTTGTTGAATCAAATTACCTGGTAGTTGCTAGGAAATCTAGGATACAAAAACAATGACATCATTAAAGTGTATGTGTGGGATAAGACTTAATCCACTGACACTGTCAGAGGAGATGACACCAAAATGACCCCAAGGTCCACCACAGTGGCAGTGGCAGGTGGGCTGGCACTAGAAGAGTTGAGACCACCAAAGCAGTGACATTACTTGGGTTGGTGTCACCTGTCACCCAGTGTGGTAACTCATCTCCCACCAATCAGAGTGTGGACAGGCAGGTGGGTTATGGTGCCCAGCAAAGGGTGATGAGGAGGTTCTCTACCTTCACCAGTGGGAGAGGGGAGAAGCTGTGGGAGGTAGGGCTACTCCATCCCCAGGAGATGGGGAGAGAGGGAGGCAGTATTCTTGTTGACCCCACCATGAGTTACTGCACTAGGTGATGCCAACCCTAGTGACAACACTATGCCAAACATTCCCTGTCCATGAAGAACTCATTGTACAGTAAAGGAGGTACATAATTAAAGAATTCTAAAATGTACCACTCCAATTCATAAGTAAATGTTCACAAGTAGTTCATCTCTCCTTCTTAGTTTGTCTTAGTCTGAAAGCTCATCTGTCTACCAGAGGTGACCCTGCTACTATTTAAAATACCAATGGCATAGCTTCCAGAATCACAGCAACATGCATGCCACCACAGTATGGCAAACTGACAGATGAGTGGTGGTTACAGGTTGTACTTCATTGTAAACAAAGTAAAAACCTTCACTAATGGACCAATAAAGAACATCAAGATAAATGTAGAAAACAATGAAATTGTCAACGACTTCATTTTACTTGGATCTACCATCAACAATCATGGAAGTTAGTAGTCAAGAAATCAAACACCATTAGGCATCAGGCAAATCTGATGCATAAGACCTCTTTAAAGTGTTCAAGAGCAAAGATGTCTCTTTGAAGACTAAAGTGCACCAGATCCAAGCGTTGGTATTTTCAATTACTTTCAATGCGAAAGTCGGATATTGAATAAAGAAGACAGTAGAAGATTTGATGTATTTGAGTCATGGTGTTGGAGAAAAACATTGCAAGTGTCATGGACTGCCAAAAGAACAAATCAATCTGCAGTGGAAGAAATACAGCCAGAGAGCTTCATAGAAACGAGATGGCTAGACTTTGTCTCTTATACTTTGCATATATTATAAGGAGGGACCAGTCCCTGGAGAAGGACAACATGCTTGGTAAAGTGGTCAGTGAAAAACAGGAAGACCCCCCAACAAGATGGATTGGCACAATGGCAGCAGCATTTGGCTCAAGGATAACAATGACTGTGAGGTTGACACAGGACAGGGTAGTGTTTCATCCTGTTATGCATAAGGTCACTATGAGTTGGTACCAACTTGATGGCACCTAACAACAACATCAGCAAAATGTACCAAGAGTTATAACTAAAGGAAGTACAAGAGGCTGTAGAAGCACATAGCAACCAGGATTACAAGTAAAGAACTGAAAAGAAGGCTTTCTGGAGAGGTTGGTTTTTAAGATAGATCTAGAAGGATGAGCTGTTTGTTTTGATACACTACTGGTAGCATAGTGGTTACGAATCGGGCTGCGAACCTTAAGGCCAGCAGTTCGAAACTACCAGCCGTTCCGTGGGAGAAAGATGAGGCTTTCTGCTCCCGTAAATATTTACAGCCTCGGAAACCCTGTACAGGGTCGCTATGTGTCGGAACCGACTCGAAGGCACTTAACAACAACTGGCAGATTAAGCAGCATGACAAACATCAGAGAGGGGAGAAATCAGTAAGTAGCGAAACTTTTCACATGCTGAGCACTCTGCCAGTCTCCTTCCTTCACCTCCATCTAAGTAACTCATCTTTATGATTTCAGCTCAAATGTCATTTTTTGAGGGACACCTTCACTGATCTCCCCAACTAAGTATACACCTGCTATGCCATGTTCCGATAGCATCATGTACTTCTCCTTCATAACTTTTAACAAAGTTGAAATTGGGCAATTGCACGTGCCATTATTTGATTAAAACCTGTCTCCCCACCAGAATGTAAGGTCTAGGAGAGTAGCAGCTATATATTAATTTATTGTTGTATCATTTTGTGCATCGTTTTGTCTAACGCATAATAGGCATTCAGTAATTAGAGGTGAATGGAGAATGGATGGGTAACTAGAAGGGCATGGCTGCCTACCCATGGAAAGGGTCCCTATGGGAGATTAGCTAGAGATGAGAGGAGATCCCCCCCCTCCCCAGGGGTTAAAGTAAACAAGAACCACTTCCATCTCTTTTTTCTCTTCTTCCTTCTCTTCTAACCAGCTACTCCTTTAACAAGTCAGTTCTTTTAATTATAAAGAACAATTAGTCTGCATTAGTCAGATCATATACGATAGGAGGAAACATAACAAGAGCATAGTTCACAAGATGTCCTGAATATAGAAAAAAACAAGAAGAGACTCTTATTTGTTTGATTCTGTGCACCTATTCATTCCAATGTGAATGTAATAACGTGTTCAAACGGCATTCACCCCGTCATGTGCACAGGAACATACACACTTAAGCAGAGTCCTTACCTGTTTTTAGCTCTATCTTGCTAAGATCATTCTTTAAATCATAATAGGGTAGTGATAAAGCTTTACCCCATTCATATCATCATGGTCAACTCTACTTTGAGGAGGCAGCTCCTCCCCAGTTGTATTTTGAGTGCCTTCTAACCTGAGGGGCTCATGAATGTGATGCCACGCCTCTTGAATTTTACCTTTCCAGTATATGTAGTTGAAGAGGAATGGTGTCACATTCATCATCATAAAGATCATTTCAAGAACTATATTGAAGTACAATGCTGTATTTTATAGAATAGTATCCATATGCTTGGACTCCTGGTGTGGTGCTGTAGGATCAGCACTGGACTGTGAACCACAAGGTCAGCAGTTCAAACTCACCAGCTGCTCCTCGGAAACCCTATATAGCATCACTGTGAGTCAGAACCAACTTGATGTCATTTAACAATAACAATCCATATGCTTGCAAGGAAGACCAGTTAATACCACTATTACTCTAATTTATGCACCAACCACTAAAGTCAGTGATGATGAAATTGAAGAACTCTACCAATTTCAGTCTGAAATTGATCAAACATGCAATCAAGATGTGTTGATAATTACTGGTGATTGGAATGCAAAGGTAGGAAACAGAGAAGAGATGATGCTGAGATCGCATGAGGTTGCATATAATTAAGAGGCAAATGTACTGAAGGAAAAAGTCCACAGTGCACTCATTGGCAAAGAACAAGGCTCCCAGAATTGATGGAATACAAATTGAAATATTTCAACAAACTGATGCAGCACTGGAGGCACTCACTCCTCTATGCTAATAAATATGGAAAACAGCTGTCTGGCCAACTGATGGGAAGAGATCCATATTTGTGTCCATTTCAAAGATAAATGACACAATGGAATGTGGAAATCATTGCCCAGTATCATGTGCAAGTAAAATTTTGCTGAAGATAATCCAATAAATGGCTGCCACAGTACACTGATAGGGAATTGCCAGAGGTTCAAGCCAGTTTCAGACAAGGATGTGGAACGAGGTATATCATTGCCAGCATCAGATAGATCTTGGCTGAAAGCAGAGAATACCAGAAAGATGTTTACAGGTAGTTTATCGATCATGCAAAGGCTTTCAGTTGTGTGGATTATGACAAATTTTGGACAACAATATAGAGAATCGGTATTCCAGAACACTTAACTATGCTCATGAAGAACCTGTATATAGACCAAGAGGCTGTCATTTGAACAGAACAAGGGGGTACAGAATGGTTTAAATTAAGGAAAGGTGTTCATCAGGGTTTTATCCTTTTGCCATAATTAGTCAATCTGTATGTTTAGCAAACAATCTGAGAAGCTGAACTATATGAAGAAGAACATGACTTTAGGGTTGGAGGAAGACTCATTAACAACATGTAATATGCAGATGTTACAATTTTGCTTGCAGAAAGTGAAGAAGATTTAAAATACTGATGGAGATAAAAGACTGTCACCTTCACTATGGATTGCACCTCAATGTAAAGAAAACAAAAATTCTTAACCATTGGATCAATAAGTAACATCATGATAAATGGAGAAAATATTTAAGTTGTCAGAGACTTCACTTTGCTTGGATCCACTACCAACACTCATAGAAGCAGCAGACAAGAAATCCAACACCATGTTACATTAGGCAAATCTGGTGCAGAAGTCTTCTTTAAAGTGTTCAAGAGCAAAGATGTCTGTGTGGGGATTAAAGTGGACCTGACCCAAGCTATGGTATTTTCAATAACCTCATATGCATGTGAAGGTTGGACAATGAATAAGGAAGATTGTAGAAGAATTAATGCTTTGAATTGTGGTGTTGGAGAAGAATATTAAAAGTACCATGGACTGCCAGAAGAATGAACAAATCTGTGTTGGAAGAAGTACAGACAGAAAGCTCCTTAGAAGTGAGGATGTTGAGACTTTGTCACATACTTCAGACATGTTATCAGGAAAGACCAGTTCATGGAGAAGGACATCATGCCTGGTAAAGTGGAGGGTCAGTGAAAAAGAGGAAGACCCCCAATGAGATGCTTGGCACAGTGGCAGCAGCAATGGGCTCAAGTGTAATGACAACTGTAAGGATGGTATGGGATCAGGCAGTGTCTCATTCTGTTGTGCTTAGGTGACTGTCAGTCAGAACCGACTCTACAGTAACTACCAACAATAACAGGGTAGTGATGACATGAAATCTGACATCCGTGTTGGGAGTATGAAGGCTCTGTGAGTGAGAATTTGGAGCACAAAAACGTAAGTCAAGACTCCCACATGGGATAGGCTCCTTGTGAACTTGATTGTCCCCATAGCCCTCAGAATGGGAAGGAGAGGTCATTGGATGCCAAGTATTGTGCAGGGGTATAATGTTGTTGTTTGTTGTTAGGTGCCATCGAGTAGGTACTGACTCATAGCAACCTTATGCACAGCAGAACGAAACACTGCCCAATTCTGGGCCAAAGTCACTACTGTTGCCACGCTTGAGTTCATCAATGCTGCCACTTGGCCAATCCATCTCGTTGGGGGTCT
>NW_006408599.1:9206206-9213626 GCF_000296735.1 Chrysochloris asiatica | reverse complement strand
TGTTTAGCTCCCACTTGGACCCTTGGCTTAACCTCATAATCACAGAAAAACCTCTACCCCTAAACCAGGAGTGGGGACCCTCTGACCTGTGGGCCATACATATTTTGTTGTTGTTATTAAGTGCTGTGGAGTTGGTTACGACCCATAGCAACCCTGTGCAGGCTTTCTGAGGCTATAAATCTTTATGGGAGTAATCATAGAGTCACTGACATTTGAGACACATTCTTTAGAGAATGTCTTTAGAGACACATTCACTCAGTGTGGTTTCACTTTTATCTACTTTATAGATAGAAGTGTCCCTCAATGGTCCCTTTGGTAGTAAAGTGAGTCCATTTCTTGGAGAAATCAGTGGATTGATCTTATCTATGTTTTCACTAGTGAGAATCCTGAGATTCAGAGAAGAGAAAATAAATCACCAAGCAACCACTCAGCTGGCTGAGGTTTGGGAGACCGCAACCCAACTTCCCCTGCCAACTTCCCTTTCCACTGTGTCGCTATAATCACATTCTAGTTCAAAAACATCACTCTGGACCAGAACTAGGCCCAGCATTAAAGTAGGTGCTGGGGAAACAATGGCGAAATGGACATTGCCCATGTTTTTGAGGAGCTCAGAATCTTGCAACAGCTATGCACACATAAGTAGATCGTAGAATACAGTGTGTTAAGTGCTACAAAGAAGAAATGCAAGGGGCCTTTAAAAAGTTCATGAAAAAACTCCCATATCTTTTCATTACATTGTTCCATGAACTTCTTAAAATCCCCTTGTACAAGTATCAAGGGAGTCACAGAGACATCTGGACTTTTCCTCCAAGAATGGTGAAGAAAGCAACATGGATCCAATGTGGATTTTAATCATTACACTGGCTCTTCTGACCGTAGATAAATCCCTTTCTTTCTCTGAACCTCCAAGTCTTCATTGTGAAGTGGGCATGGGAATGTTTACCTCATATGTTGTTCAGAGAAGTAAGACAAATAGGTAAAGCTTGTGACACTGGTTGTGTCTGCTTTCTTCTCAGAGAAGAAAAGGGGGCCCCCCATCATCCACTCAGACCGTGGTGCCACATTCCTAGGACTGCTTGCATTTTATATTTCTCATTCTTGGGATGCTTACCTTTAGCTTTCTAATAGAGTAATAATTTGGCTACATAAGACTCTTTGTAAGTATTATAAAGCAGTTAAGTGATAACTTGTCCAAGAGTTTTGGGACTTGAAGTCAGCTCGTTTGACTTTGAGGTTTGTGAGAAGACAAGAGAAACTTAAGAACCTAGAGAGGCCTAGATAAAGTGTCGGAGCCAGTTCCCACCATTCCAGAATGCTAAGACTTCATTTCTTTCCTGCCTTGCTCCCCCTTTACAGCCCTTCATGGGAGACAACTACTGTGATGCCATCAACAACCGGGCCTTCTGCAACTATGATGGCGGGGATTGCTGCACCTCCACGGTGAAGACCAAAAAGGTAGGTGCACTCCTCACCCACTGCCTTCTCCTTGCTACCGTAGCTCACTGGGCCAGGATCACCCCTGATTATTTGGGTTGTTTTAGGACTTCACTGCCAAGCTTTATTTTATTTTTTTATTATTAAAAATAATTATTGTTGTTAAGTGCTGAGCTAATATCATGTGCTGGTCCCTGAATGTGGTGTAGGAGACTCATGAATGATCTATGTTGACTTGGTCCCTTGCCTGCAAAGCTTAGAGTCAAGTATAAAAGCAGCAACTATAAGAGCAATGAGTGGTTTTAGAACGGACCCTACCATATATCAGGAGTTGGAGAAGCCTCTGTAGAGGAAGTGACATCAACGCTGACATTTAAGGACAGGGTGGTGGCCAGGGAAAGAACGTCTGGGGCAGGAGAATGGTTGGTAAAAATTTTAAAGAGAACACAAATTTTTATAATATGACTTAAGTCTAAGGAGGAGACAAGAGGGACATTCCCAACAGGATCACCATACAGTGTTTTATAATGTCTGTCTTCATACCTGTTGTTGTTGTTGTTAAGTGCCTTCGAGTCGGTGCCGACCCATAGCGACCCTGTATAGGGTTTCCGAGGGTGTAAATCCTTACGGGAGTAGAAAGCCTCATCTTTCTCCCACGGAGCGGCTGGTAGTTTCGAACCACTGACCTTAAGGTTCGCAGCCCGATTCGTAACTACTACGCTAAATTGAGGTTATCTTAGTTATGATTTTCATCCTTTGTGTGTTAGTGTTTTCCCTTTTTTATGCTCATCAACAGTCTGAGTTGAAAGATCATTTAGTTTTAAAGATCATTTGATCTAATTTCTCATTTGAAAGAAGAGGAAACTAAGCACCAGAGACTGGAATGGACAAATAATCCTAGTCATAAATGTAGAGACGTTTGTGGTGATCTGGTCCACATTGTTTCATTTTAGTCATGAGGGAAACTGACCAACCCAAGAAAGGAGAAATGATGTGTCCAAGGTGACACAGTGAGGAATAGAAAGAAACAAAGCAATAGTCCTGGCTTCTACTACAGAACTGTATGTACTGCTGCATCCTAAAAAAAGCGAGTTCCTTCAAGAAAGATACTCTGATTGTGCTTATAGGAAATACTTAGAATAGGCAATGTATAATAGTAGTTACCAGGGGTGACACTGAGTTTTTCTTTATGATGATGGAAAATTTGGCAACAAATATTGGTGATGATTGTACAACATGAATGATGTAAGTGGTGTCACTGATTGTGAACATGAGCAACGTTGAATCGGACTGAACAACAATAACAATATGTATGTTTACATATAGTTGTTGTTGTTGTTGTTGTTAGTTAGTGCTGTCGAGTTGGGTCTGACTCATACCCAGGCTGCCAAGGAACCCTAGATGCAGGATTCTTTTCTTTGGCAAAGGTGAAAGTGTGTTTTAATGCAGCAAAAACTGTCAGTGAGGCTCCCATCCTTGCCAGTCATCTCTGACAACCCAACCAACCGTGGCACCCACAGGCCAGGAGACAGGCTTGGTTTCTCTCTCTAGCTTTCATAGTGGGAAGCCTCTCAGGATAGGAAGGGACTGGGGGCGGGCCTCCTTCCTCTTATGCCCTTGCTCTTATCTGATGCACCTGTTTAGCTCCCACTTGGACCCTTGGCTTAACCTCATAATCACAGAAAAACCTCTACCCCTAAACCAGGAGTGGGGACCCTCTGACCTGTGGGCCGTACATATTTTGTTGTTGTTATTAAGTGCCGTGGAGTCGGTTACGACCCATAGCAACCATGTACAGGCTTTCTGAGGCTATAAATCTTTATGGGAGTAGAAAGCCTCATCTTTCTCCCATGGAGTGGCTGGTAGTTTCGAATTGCTGACTTTAAGGTTCGCAGCCTAATTCGTAACTGTACGTATTGTTGTTGTTGTTGTTAAGTGCCGTCGAGTCGGTAAGAGCCGCGAAATCATTTGGTCTGGCCCTGCCAAGGCAACTGCAGTTCCAGCCATCGCATTGTTGTTATTGTTATTAAGTGCCATCCAGTCGATTCCGATCCATAGCAATGCTGTGTAGGGTTTCTGAGGAGCAGCTGGTGAGCTTGCAGTTCAAACAGCTTTGCAGTCTGGCACATTAACCCATAGCGCTACACCAGGACTGAGCTAATTAAATGCTTGACCAATATAGAAGGCTAATTTTTAAGTTGATAATTTTGTTTGGCCTAGAAATAAATTTTGGCAGAAAAAACATCCTCTGCCCCTGCCCTAAACAGAGGACCCCAGGCCGCCACTGTGAAATGCATTCATAGTGCATATTTGCTTTAAATATCTTCCTAAATTCCATTATTTGAGTACTGACTATGCCTCTGGGTATATAATCAATATCATTTAGATCCAGAACCACCCAACAAAGTAGAACATTGAGTCTAGAGGAGGCAGGGTCATTTGTGCAAGCTGAGTCCAGCTGTGTGGAATTTGGGGTTTCCTGATTCCAAACAAACGTGTTGTTGTTGTTAAGTGCTGTCAAGTTAGCGCTGAGTGAGTCATAGTGATCCTGTATAAGATTTTTGTTGAACAGCTGGTGGGTATGAACAGCTGATCTTGTGGTTAGCAGTCTAGTGCTTATCCTTGTTGTTGTTGTTGTTAAGTGCCATCAAGTCGGTTCCAACCCATAGCGACCCTGTATAGGGTTTCTGAGGAGCAGCTGGTGAGCTTGAACCACTGACCTTGCAGTTCAAACAGCTTTGCAGTCTGGCGCATTAACCCACAGCCTATATGCTTATCCTAGAGCACCATTATTCTTATTGAGAGCTTATTCTGTGCTAAGCATTGGGTTAACTGCTTTTACATGGATCATTTCATTGAATCAGCACAGTAGCTCTGTTGTAGTTGTTGTCTTTTGTCTTCATTTTATAGATGACAAAACTAAGGCTCTACAGGGTTCAGGTCACACAGTCAGTAAGTGATACAACTGAGATGCAAACCTAATGAGTCTAAACCAGCACACCTGCCTCTAACCACGGCTCTGAACTTCTTGTTCCAATGGGCTTGAATCTTGCTCAAGTATCTTGCCCTTTCCCTGTAGATATGCTCCTTGCTTTGTAGACATCCTGGAATAGAGTCCTGGCCAATGGACAAACTCTCAGCCTATGGGCAAACTCTCAGCATCTTCTCACAGACTTCATTATTGCCAGCTCTCCACCTAAACCTCTTACCAGTCCCCAGGGCTGGGGCCTCCCAGTGCCTTGGCCCAGAATGAGGTCTGTCTGTTCCCTCCATCCTTCCTCCCCTTGTTTGTCTGTACAGACACCAGCTGTTCCCCACATCTGCCTCATGGGGTGACCTGGGCCCGGCTGGCAGACAAGAGCAAGACAGTGCAGGAAACTCTGTCTGACAGAAATGTCCAGTTTCCCACCAGACACCCGTCTGTAGGGTGAGGCAGACAGGAAGGGGCAGGACTCAGCTTCTCAGGATGTCAGTTTATTATTTTCCTTTTGGAGCATTGAGGAGCCTTGAATACAGAGCAGATTTCCAGAACAATTTCACTGAGAGTTTCTCTTCATAACCCAAAAAATAGCTTTATATTTGGAATCATTCTAAGCAAGCATGTGTCCAAGGGGCAGGGGGTGAGTGAGAAAGAGAGAAGAACCTTAACATATCCAACATACCAAGACTTTCTAAGGTGTGGTGGCCTGGAACACTAGTTATAGTCAGCTTTCAGATGGCTGCCAAAAGACTGGATTCTGGAAGATGTCTGGTGAGTTGGGCTGAGACCCTGGTGTGAGACTTATTAGCTCGGTGACCTTAGGCAAGCCAGACTCACCTTAGGTTTTTATCTCTTGGTATTTGTATTAGCTCATGTCTAAGGACTCTCCACATGGTTTCCTGAGTAAGGTGTTATCGAGCAGGAATTTGAAGGCTAGCTAGAGCTAAGACCAGTAGAAAATGAAAAGAGACTAATCTCAAAGAATGATATACCTAATCACTGGCACTAAGTAATGGTAGTGTTAAGTGCTGTTGAGTCTATTCCTACCCATAGTGACCCTGTATAGGGTTTCCAAGGAGCAGCTCGTGAGCTTGAACTGCCGACCTTGCAGTTCAAACAGCTTTGCAGTCTGGCACATTAACCCACGGTGCCACACCAGGACTTGGGACTAAGTATGGGGTTGCTAAATCTGGCAACCCTCCCTAAATGAGAACATGATTTCTTAGGAAAGGACCTTCCATCCAACATATAGCCCACATATCTGAAAAGGATAGTGGTTCTATAATATATGTGAAAACAAACATAATCATTGCATGGAGAGCAGCCTTCTTAAAACACAGCCTATATTGACAAGAATTGGTAGGTAACTTACAGAACTGGGGGTGTGCACCAATGTTTATTCTCAACTCAGCAAGTCAGATCATATCAGACCTCTATGCAAAGACCTGAAGTGCTCCCCATTCACTCAGAGTAAAATCCAAAGTCATTCAATGACCCACAAGTCCCTGTCTACTCTTCCCATCTGCATTACATCTACCTTCATCCCCACTAGTCATATCCTTGTTCACTCAACTCTGGCTACTCTGGCCCCTTTTCAGTTCCTTACACAATTCAAGCATCCAGTGTTATTGGCTGTTCCTTTAGCCTGGAAACATTCTTTGCTGCTTATCCAGAGACTCACTCACTCATCTCATCCATGTCTTGCCTCATGTATCAAGCGCCATAATGACCACCCACCCTACATCACCACTAGCACTTCCATACTCTGTGTCTTGATTTCCACTTTTTAATTCCTTCCATAGCACTCACCACCTTGACATATACATTGTTGTTGTTGTTAAGTGCCATTGAGTCGGTTCTGACTCATCAGTTTTCCTAAGAGCAACTGGTGAATTAGAACTGCCAGTCTGACATATACATAAGATAGATTTATGATTTATTACCCTACCACTATGGAAAGACCTGATGTTGTTGTTGTTAAGTACAGTCAAGTCAGTGCCAACTCATAGCGACCCTGTATAGGGTTTCCAAGGAGTACCTGGTAGATTTGAACCATTGACATTTCAGTTAACAGTCCAGTGCTTATCTTTTTTTTTTTTTTTTGTAGCTTTTATTATGAATTGAGTGATCGTTTATAGGGCAGATCATCAGTTTTACCCTCAACCATTCATACTTTGTTTCATTACAATGATTACAATTCTCTCCACGCACCACTGGTTAACAATGGTGGTGGTGGTAGTGTGCTGTGGAGTCCCTTCTGACTCTTACTGACCCTGCATAAGATTTCCGAGGCTGTAAATCTTTACAAGAAAAGAAAGCCTCAGATTTTTTCTGTAGAACCTTTGGTAGTTTCGAACTGCTGACAATGAGTTTAGCAACCTGAATCTTAACCATTACCTCTATTCCTTATTATTATTTCATGTATACAAAGCACACAGAAAATATTAGTTTAAACTAATCAAACTAGTCAAAGAGCACATTTGCAAGCCAGTCTCCTGCCCACAGGCACACAGCCTTTATCACTTCATGGGTCTAGAGTTCTCAACTGCTCTCTGTGTCTTTGCCATCACCTCTGTTTCCATCTCTGGTGTCACTGTTTCTTTGATTAGGATCTCACGCTCTTTTCTCTATTTAGTCCTCGGGTCCTTTGTTCCTAGAATGAAAGATGAACTATTCCAACTTTGTGTTTGATATCGACTACCTTTATAGTTGTGACAATCACAATTAGTCATGATAACAATTGTTGTTGTGGTTGTTAGGTGTCATAAAATCTGTACCAAAGCATAGCAACCTTACGCACAGCAGAATGAAACATTGCCCGATCCTGGACCAACCTCACTACTGTTGCCACACTTGAGTCCATTGATGCTGCCACTTGGCCAATCCATCTAGTTGGGGGTCTTCCTCTTTATCTCTGACCCTCCACCTTACCAAGCATGATATCCTTCTCTAGTGACTGGTCTCTCCTGACAATATGTCCAAAGTATGAGAGATGAAGTTTGGCCA
>NW_006408599.1:9178329-9203737 GCF_000296735.1 Chrysochloris asiatica | reverse complement strand
TGTGCCCCATCAGCAAATGAAGGTCCTGTGGGCTTTTCTCCCACAGGCGTTACTCCAGTCACATCATCACGGTCAACTCTACTTTGAGGAGGCAGTTCTTCCCCAGTCGCATTTTGAGTGCCTTCCAATCCGAGGGGCTCATATTCCGGCACTATATCTGACAGTGTTTATCTGCTATTCATAAGATTTTCAGTGACTAAATATTTGGAAGTAGTTCGTCACTCTTTCTTCCTATTCTGTCTTCGTCTGGAAGCTCATCTGAAACAGTTTGTTGTACTCTGGTGGCTTGTGAATTGCTGTGATTCTGAAAGCTATGCCACCGGTATTTTTAATACCAGCAGGGTCACCTATGGTGGACAGGTATCAGATGATAACAATTGCTCACTATTAAATCAAAAGAATCCTATCACCATCCTCCCCCATCCCTTTTCACCAGACCCACCTGGATAAGAGGAAAACTATTCACTGGGGATTCTACCTTTGTTCTGAAACTAAGCACACTCTTGAAAGCTTGTAAGCCAGCCCCAGTGCTTATCTTACAGTGCCACACCAGAACTCTAAATTACCTCAAAAAGTTCCGTAATACTTATTGAGCAAGTGTGTGAAGGGTAGTTGTTGTTGTTGTTGTCAAGTGCTGTAGAGTCGATTCCGACCCATAGCGACCCTGTATAGGGTTTCCAAGGAGCAGCTGGTGAGCTTGAACCGCCGACCTTGCAGTTCAAATGGCTTTGCATTCTGGTGCATTAACCCACAGCGCCACACCAGGTCTCCATGAAGGGTAGTAGTTGCTGTGTAATAGATACTGTGCTAGGCCATGAGCAAAGTGCATTTGGACCCTGCCTCACCGAGTTATTTGAATTACATGTTTGAATTATGGTATTGAAGAAGAATATTGAAAGCACCATGGACTGTCAGAAGAACAACAAATCTGTTTTGGAAGAAGTACAGCCAGAATATTCCTTAGAAGCCAGGATGGTGAGACTTCTAAGCACCTTGGACATGTCAGTAGGGACCATCCCATGGAGAAGGACATCATACTTGGAAAAAGAGGAGGGTCAGTGAAAAAGAGGAAGGCCCCCAATGAAATGGATTAGCACAGTAGTAGCAACATAACAATTATAAGGATGAGTCAGGACAAGGCAGTGTTTCATTCTGCTGTTCATAGGGTCACAAGGAGTCAGAACCAACTTGATGGCATCTAATAACACTAGTGAGTTAATGTCTTATGGACTAGTATCCAGACATTTAAAGTATAGTAAATGCTAAGGGTAAGTGGTCCTCACACAGCAAGTGAGGAGTGTCAAGGAGGCTGCCCAGAGACGGCAGTGTCAAAGGTGAGATCTGAAAAGTGTAGTAGGTCTTATCTAGATTATAGTAGTAGATGGGAGACCAAGATGAAAGGGAGAGGCAGAAAATATTTTTTTTCAGATGGCAGAGCTTTTACACAGGTCCAGACTTAAGGGAGAATATTAGGGAAGCTGTATTTCCCTAATATTTCTAAGACACAGTGCAGCAAGGAAGGGACTGAGATGAACCTGGAGAGGTTGAGCAAGGCTTTTATTAGCCGAGACTGAGGGCAATGGGACCATTAAAGGGAATCCTAGCAGGCTATTTGGAAACGGTGGTGGATTCAGTAAACATTAAGGATCAATAAGACATAAAGAGCAGGTGGTTAAGCAGACTAGACTAACTCCTCCTAGCCCCCAAATCACTGACTTCTGGAGTGTTATGATTCCTGTCATTTGAGGTGCAGCCCTGACTTTTCCTTGTGGATGACGTGTAGAGCCTCAGTTTTATTTTATCCTCTGAGAAGTCAGACCATTCCAGCCAAAAAATGTATCTGCACCATTACCTTGCCAATATTATCATCAGCAACATTATCATCACTTCATCAATATCAACACAGTCCTAACTAATGTCACCATCATCATCATCCCCAAATATTGATCACGTACAGATGACACATTCTGTGCTAAATGCTTTGCCTGCATTTTTGTATGTTATCTGAAATATTTCTATGTAGTAAGACTGTTATTACCTCCATTTAAAAGACGGAGAAACTGAAGCCAAAAAGGGGCATTGCGTGATACCATATACGAAGTCAATAGCAAATCAAGGACTCAACCCCAAGTATCTTTGTCATCTAAACCAGTGCTTATCTCTACATAACCTCTTTATCTACATTTAAATAAGTCTCTGTGTTCACTAATTTTCTCCATGCCCTGTGCCAAGCACTGTATCTGACTCTACCCTCAAAGAACTTGTCACACTTGACATCATGTATTTATCTACTGCATTTGATTAAATTTTCCTGTCAATACCGATGATATTCTAAGACTCCATTACCTTATATGTTTTATGTGTGTGTGTGTATTTATTATCTATCTATCTATCTATCTATCTATCTATCTATCTATGTATCTATCTATCTTTCTTCTGGAAAGTGTCAGATAGGCCTGCAAAGTCTAAAATATATACTATTTGGTACTTAAAAAAAAAATCTGAACAACCATTTATTAACTTCTTTTTAACCTTCGATTAGGAATTGAATGAAGATTTATAGACAACATTATAAGTTGTACATTCAACAAATCCTAGTCTGTTTCGTTTCGATTGCAGTCCCTTCCAGGCAACAACAGCTCTTCTACTTCTTTCCTGTGATTCCTATTTCCATTCTACCCTCCTTCCCATCCCATCTCAACTTTGTCCTTAGGCAAATATCCTTTTGATCTTAATTGATGGCCATTCCACAGTGAGTGTATTGTACTAGTGTTGTTCCCCCTATAGACCCATCTACTGCTTGGCTGAAAATTGTGCCACAAAGGTTAGTTCTGGACCAGACTTGAAGGGTGGTCAAGAGCTGTAGTCTCAGGTTCCTCTAGTCTCTTTCTGACCAGTAGGGTCTAGTTTTTTTTGTTGTTGTTTTTTTAAATAATTTTTTTGAGTTTTGTTGCACATTTTCTCCTACTCTATCTTGGACCTTCTTATGTGAACTCTTTCAGACCAGTTGGTAGTGGTAGCCAGGCATCATCTGGTTCTTCTGGTCTCAGAGTCCTGGTGATGAATATTCACCTGTTTCATTGGTCCACTGGACTGGTTGATTCCAAGCATCATCACTCTTCTTTCTTCTGTACATGGAGAGACCAATAGTTGCACCTTAGATGGCCGCTCAAGAGTTTTTAAGATTCCAGTTGCTACTCACCAAAGCAGGATGTAGAACATTGTCTTTGTGGACTATTATGCCAGTGGACCATGGTGTCCTTGGAGACTTTGGTTCTGAGCCCCCAGGCCCAGGAACTCTTTGCCTTAAAATGTTTGATATTAATCTAAGAAGTTTTCATTATTTTATCCCATGTTTGCTCTACCACATTCACAGATGTGTTTGCAGCAGAGATAAATACCCATATACACATATTTTCTTTCAAACCTTTATATATTTATGGGTATTCTCCCATTTGTCCTTTCATACCCATTCAACCTGTGTACCTGTCCATGTATCTACTCATAGAACACTGTTGTTCTAGGGTTGTGTGTGTAACACTGTTTAATTCTAGTCCCTTTAATCCTTGCATACCTCCCTGTGTCTTCAAATCTGGTACTTTTCAGAAGATTGCCAACCCCTGCTTTATTACCTTGCTACTCAAAATATGATCCAGTGACCACCCATACCACTCCTGAGCTATTTAATAATAATACAGAATCTCAAACAATACCCTATTATTGTCATTTAGAAAAGACTTACTCTCTAACTTCTCCCTCTTCAAATAGACCAGTAAATTTTCTAAGATAGTATTTCAGTTTATGTATATGTACACATGAGTATATGTTGTTATTGTTAAGTGCTGTCAAGTCGGTTCTGATTCATAGTGACCCTGTGTATAGTTTCCAAGGAGAGGCTGGTGGGTTTGACCATCAACCTTTCAGTTAGCAGTCCAGTGCTTATCCTGCAGCATCATACCAGAACTCCACATGAGTGTATGGGCTGTGTAAGTCAGAGGTTTGAAAAATAATCATCTAAATACTCAGTAGATTCAAAGATATTATCAGATAGGATTTCAGTATTAAATGTATAATTTACAGATTCTTAAAATGTTATGTCAAAATAATTTTATATGGAAAAATTGTACAGGTGATTAAAATTTTGTACCTGTGCTGGCTAATGCAGCCACCAAGATTGTATCTACTTTTATTTGTCTGAGATGTTGTTAAGTGCCATCAAATCAGTTCTGACTCATATTGACTCTATATAGGGTTTCTAAGGAGTGGCTAGTGGGTTTGAACAAGACATTATGGTCCAGCGCTTATCCTACAGCAAGAGTGTAATGTTTAAGTGCTGGGCTGATAACTGAAAAGTTGGTGGTTCAAACCCACTCAACTGCTCCATGGGGAAAAACCTGGTGATCTGCTCACATAAAGATTTCAGCCAAGAAAGCTTTGTCATATGGATTCACTATGAGCTGGAATCAGTTTGATGGCACAGACCAGCAACCAGATAGAGCTGAATGGAATCCCTGGGTACTGTAGTTAATGTTCTCAGGTGTTACCCTAGGGGTTGTTGGTTCAAGTCCAATGGTGGGAAGGGAGATGCCTCTAGGGAAAGAGATGGCTATCTGTCTAGTCATTGACTAGGCGACAGAGCACAGTCCTGCTCTAGAACACATGAGGTTGCCATGTGTTGGGATAATTCAACGGCAGCTAGAAAACAGACCTACGAGTTAGGTTACAGAAACCTGACTGTAATGCAAATCATCTCTGTACATAGAAATACAAATTGTGTCCAATGGAATGCAATTTATTATCAGCCTGTGCCAATTACTGAACAGCTTTATATACATGTATAAATCCATTTCATGTTTCCTTACCTATAACCAGAAACTCAAACAAAACCCACAGCTATCAAGTCAGTTCTGACCCCTAGTGATCCTGTACAGGGTTTCTGAGCAGAAAGCCACATCTTTCTAATAAAGAGCAACAGGTGGATTTGAACTGCCGACCTTGCAGTTAGCAGACCAGTACTTATCCTACAGTGCCACAGGGTTCCTTTGAAACCTTTTGAACTGCTTGTGATATTTTATCTCACTGGTTGCCTCATGAATGATTGAGTGAAACAAATTTTTGACACATTTAAAAAAATAAAATAAAAAGACCCTGAGACTTAGTGAGTAAACGGACATGCCCAAAGCCTCACTGCAGGAAGGTTACAGAGAAAAGGCTTTTTGATCATTATTAGCATAGAATACCTCTTGCTTTCCCCCTGCTCTCTGCTTGTTACCTCCCTGTTGTGTCTGAGTCAGAATCCAGCCCCTGTCTGTCTCCCAGCCCCAGACAAGACCTGCAGCCAAGGCCTTGTGGTGCATTTGCCTGGGCTGCGTTCCTGAGCTTCTCACACATGATGATGGAGGTGTTAGCCTAGGAAGCTCACCCAGAGGGAGAAACCTCCACAACAGAGCAGTGTCTCTAGCCCAGAAAGAATGGGGAGAGAGCCCCATCCTTTAGTCACTGGCCAGGGTTTGTTGACAGAAGCCCAGAATGGGTGGCCAAGACATTTATGGGCTATCCTAGCCACATGGTGCTGGGAATCCCCAAATGTAAACTGGCCACCACGATGTTCATGCTGTGGGTGGCAGGTTTTCTTGGGAGGCTATGTGAGGAAGAAGGTGGGAAGCTGAATGGGGAGTCAGGGAATGTGATAACCAAACTAAGAGCATTCACTGTTTTGGGGTGTGATGCCTCTCTCCATGCCTCAGTTTTTCCCTCTGTGAATAGGGGACCCTGCCTCTTGTTTCACCTGCCCCCTGGGGGATGGTACGTACTAGCAATTATACTCATGGATACAGATCCCAGGCCACTTGCCAGTCCTGTGACTCACCTCTTTTCATCTTAGTTTCCTCCAAGTTGTAAAAGTAAGTTTGCTGGTAGGAATGACTGAGAAAATATACATTGGGTTTATTTCAGTGCCAGACGCATAATAAGACAATAAATGATGATGTTGTTGTTAAGTGCCGTCGAGTCGGTTCCGACCCATAGCGACCCTGTATAGGGTTTCTGAGGGTGTAAATCCATACGGGAGTAGAAAGCCTCATCTTTCTCCCACGGAGCAGCTGGTAGTTTCGAACCGCTGACCTTAAGGTTCGCAGCCCGATTCGTAACCACTACGCTACCAGAGCTTGGCTCTTAAAAAGGCAAAGCTGTCAGATTCACCAGGTTGTGTTTTTCTTACTTGATGAAGCGCTCTTAGTCTTTGGAGATGGATCGGGAAATCCTGTATTCTTTACTTATTGACTAATACAGAAACCCAGGGTAAGATTGTTTTGTCTTAAACGGTGAGAAGCCTCCATTTTCTCATCTGTAAAATGGGTGACTAATAACAGAAGCTTCACAAGGTTGTATGCTATCAATGAGCTATTATATGGAAATCATCTGGCACAGAGAAGGCTGTCAGGAAGTGTCAGCATGTGTGAAAAAGTGGTCTTCTTTACTACTGTGAACTTGTATGAACGAGCTTCACCATGGTCTCTTCCAGGTCAGTTCAAGCAACACCTGGAAAGTGGATGGAGCTGGTGATCTCCTTTCTTCTCTTAGGCACTTAATCAGCGAATAAGCTTGTGACTAAACCAAAAAAGTCTAGTATGAGCAGTTTTAGGGGAGGTGAGTTGAAGGATGGAAGGAAGAAACAAGACATGATACATGTCTTCTGTGTCAAGCACCGTGCAGGCTGGGTTATAGATGCCATTATTTCACTGATTCCTCTGCAGAAGACCTCGTTCTTACAAATGAGGAAACTGAGGTTCACAGTGTTCTAGGAACTTGCCAAAAGCCTGGCAGTTCCCTTATGGAGCCTACATTGAACCTGAGTTTCTCTGCCTCCCAAATTCCTAGCAAGAGCTCAGTCGCTGCAGTTGCTATTACAAACATTTGGTAGAGGCAAGGAGGTCTTTGGATCTGTTGTCTCAGTGCAAACCTCTAAACCCTGTAGGATTGTGATTGGGTTTCCCTCCCTTAGTTTCCAGATTATGTTGTTTTGAGAGAATGCTGCCACCACTTACACCAACCCAGGGAGGGAAGAGTAGCCACCACAAGCCAATATAGCCAGAGTGACTAGACAGGTCTTCAAAGCTAGGTGGTGGCAGGGCCCTTCCAGCTGATGGTTTCAGAGGAGCTGATGGAACTCGAGAAGGCAAGAAGGGGAATATGCAAGCCAGAGTTTATAGGGGGATGTCTCCATTTGTAATTCTTTCTTGGACCAGGCATTACCTTCTCCCTTGTTCAGACAAATGGGAACATAGAGACCATCACAATCAATTCTAATACACAGATGTGGACATTGAAGCTTAGAGAAGGGAAATACTGTACAGCTAGCAAGTAAGTCTAAGAGCCGAGGCTTTTGGACATACAACTTGCCTATGTCTCCATACATTCATTTTTTTTGTCCATTTCTGGACCCACTGAACGGCTATTACATAGTGTACAAAAATTGAGTGTTGGGAATACAACGTTCAACAATGATCATGGTCACTGCCCAGACTAAACTGACTACAAGTGAAGAAGACCTCCAACAATTCAGGACAAGAAGGAGGTAGAGATAGGAGGCTGTGATGTGGAATGAAGGTGATGATGCCATCTTAGGATGGATGGATGAGGGAGAAGGTGATGCTTGAAATGAGATCTAAGGAGGAAAGTTGAAGGGCATTTTAGACAGAGGAACAATAATGGCCAAAGATATCAAAGGAGGAGAACACTGGAGTAGTTGAAAAACCAAAATTAGTTTTAGAAATATAATAGAAATTAAAAGCACAGAGAATGAGGAGGAAATGGAAATCAAGTGAGTTCTAAGAAGTATGTGTAGGTCAGATCATCAAGGCTTTGAACTTGTGGTAGGGCTTTGGATTGTATTCCAAGTGGTAAAATGTGCTAAATTGCTACATGTAAGATGCAGCAGGAAATACCAGAGACACGTCAGATGTAAAATCATCCCTAATGGGTCTCAGACCTAGTGGGAAGGTGTTACTGAAAGAATGGTAGAGAAGACATTAGAGGTAATTGGATCACTTACTTGTAATTAGAATCAGGACAAGGGAAGAAGACAGGGAGAGAAAACCTGATGGGTGAGTTGGGGACAAAGACAGTGTCCAAGTCTGGGAAGGTGGAAGAGATGGGACAAGTAGGCAGGAAAGGTGTCACAGATGGTGAAATGTGAGTTAGTGAGAAGTTGAGATTCAGCACACAAGCATTGAGTCCTGGTGTGGCTCTGCGGGTTAATGTGCTGGAACACAAGAGTCGGTTTGAACTGCAAGGTCAGCAGTTCAAGTTCATCAGCCGCTCCTCAAGAACCCTATACAGGGTTGCTATGAATCAGAACTGACTCCATGGCACTTAACAACAACATGCAAGCATTGAGTATCTCCTGGATTTTAACCCATGTGATAGGGGTTGGTTTGGTTCTCACACCAGGTGAAATACAGTGTACATTTTTAAATCTCTTTTATAGATGTAGAAATGGAGGGTCATGGCAATAAGAGTGTTTCCCCAAGTCACTGAGCAAGTATGAAACGAGCCAGAATCTAACCAAGACCCTTAGACTCCCATTAGCAGCACTCTCCCCACTTTTCCTCAGGTCCTTGGATTTACCTTGGTTTCTGCCTTCAGTCTCTCCCTTAAATTGCAAGATTTTCTCCCTGTGCCTTCTCCGATTCTAATATTCTGTGCAACATTCTTGGAGGCCAAGGGTGTGCAGGAGAATATGCTCAATGGAGGCCACAGGAAGTAAATGCCTGACCCTGACCTGGAAGCAGCAAATTCTCCATGTCCTTAACAGAAAGAGAAGCACTTCAAGGAAGAAGAAAATGCTAACTCCAGCCTCAAGCACCATTAATTTAAATTTGAAAGAGTTGCAAAGATGTGTTAGCCATGGGAACAAAGGGAAAGACCCCTGAGAGAGATGAGAGAAAGATGGAGAAAGGAATAGAAATTTATTTGTTCTATGGCTAGGGCCCTGGGGAGATGGTAATGAACAAGACCAATATGGTCTCTGCCTCATTAGCCATTGAATTGGTGGAAGGATTGACAAAACAAACAAAAAGATCTGGAGGTTACATTGATAGATAGATAGATAGATAGATAGATAGATAGATAGATAGATAGATAGATAGATAGATAGATAATAGCTATATGCATGCATGTATGTATAGGTATAGTTGAGTACTTAGCATGTCTCAAGCACTGTATAATAAGTGAATTATCTCATATCCCTAATCACAGGGTAGCACTGTCATTCCCATTTAATGAAAGATTCAACTAAGGCTTAAACATGATCACATGCTCAAGGTCACAGCTCAAGTAGGTGAGAGAACTGGGACTTATGATGTTCAACTCATATTCTAAATTATTGGCAAATTATAGCAAGAAGGAGGGAGGAATGGAGGGAGAAAAGACAAAAGCAAAGCACAAAAAAGAGTTAGGGAGCAGAGAATGAGGCCACAAGTGCATAAGAGAGAGCAAAAGAGACAAAGATGCTCTCTGAGACTTTCTGAGCACTTGGAGACCCTACCCAGGCAGGAGGCGAATGAGGTCATTAAATCCATCTGCGCAGATGGGGACCCTCTGGGGAGAGTTGTATGCAAATATCATGATGCAATGAGGTGAAATCGACTTGTGTTAGTGCAGGCTGAGGCTCAAGCAGGGACTCTGAAAGGAGAGATCATCTGATGTGTGGGAAAGACACTTGCTCTGTGGGCTCTCCCTATCAGCTTCTAGAAAGGAAAGCTGGCTCAAGGTCACAGAGCATGTAAAGGGATGGACTGGGCACTGACACTCAGGTTTCTCTCTTTGGTTTTCTAATATTAAAATTTGTTTCTGAGGACTTTTGACCACATTTTGTGCAACGTCTTTAAGTAAAAGAGTTCCTATTAAGACTTTCAGTTCTCTAGAAGGTGGTCTGAGTTTGCTTTGTTAATTGTTACGTGCCATCAAGTCGGTTCAGACTTGTAGTGACTCTGGGTACTGAGTTTCCTAGAAATATGTTTTTGCTGTTTTCCTTAATGTCTACCAAAGTTTACATTGATAATATATAATCAATGCGTACTGATGGCACAACAGTTAAGCACTTGTCTACTAAACAAAAGATTGGTGGTTTGCACCCACCCGGTGGCTCCACAGGAGAACGACCTGGGGATTTGTTCTTGTAAAGATTACCCAGTGCCATCTAATTGATCTGTCTCATAGCAACTTCACAGGACAGAGTAGAACTGCTCCATAGTGTTTCTGAAACAAAATCTTCACTGGAGCAAACAGCCTCACCTTTCTCGTGCAGGTAGCTGGTGGATTTGAATCATCAGTCTTGCAGTCCAATGCTTAACCTACAGTACCACCAGAGTACTTCTGTAAAGGTTGTTGTTGTCAAGTGCCATCAAGTTGGTACTGATTTATAGTTACCCTGTATAAGGTTTCTGAGGAGCACATGGTGGGTTTGAACTGCCAACCTTGTGGTTCAAAGTCCAGAGCTGATCCTACAGTGCCACACCAGGAGTCCCTGTAAAGATTACAGCCTAGAAGATACTATGGGCAGGTCTTTTTTCTCATATGGGGTTGCGATCAGTCCAAACTAACAACACTAAGTAGAAAGTTAGGCTTTTTAAAAAAGATACTTTTAATTCTTTGTTGTTGTTGTGTATTGTGTGCACCAAGTCAGATCTGACTCCTAGCAACCCTGTATAGGTATAGAGTGTCTGAGGCGTTACGTTAACCTTCACAGGAGCAGAGAACATCATCTTTCTCCCATGTAATGACTGGTAGAGTCAAACAGCTGACCTTGAGGGTTACCAGCCCAGCTCATAATCCACGGCATCACCAAGGCTCTTACTCTTAACTGCACTTGATTAGCACAATAGTTCGATGTTTCATTACAGTTATGTTAACTAACTTTGGTTTGTTGTTTTTGATGTTATGTGCCATTCAGTTGGTTCTGATTCATAGTTACCTTGTATAATATTTCCAAAGGAGCAGATGGTGAGTTTGAACTGCTGACCTTGCAGTTCAAACCGACCGAGCAGTCCAATGCTTTATCCTACAGCGCCAAACCAGGTCTCCACTTTGGTTTAGTACATTCCAAATTTTCATCCATAATTTTATTCAGCTCTTATCACTTATTCCACAGTGCAAGTTGAGTTTTAGCATACCATTCTATAGATTGGAACCCGAGGCTCAGAGACAAGTACTTTGTCTTACTATAAATACCAGAAATTTCTTTTATTACTTTGGGCAAATGACTGTCCCTTTCTGAGTCTTAGTTTCCCCATTTGCAAAAGGGAATCTTTGTCAAAAGAGTTCAGTGCCCTCCTGTTGGAAAACACTTAGCACATTACCTGGTCCATGGCAAGTACTTGCTTACCACTAGCCCCACATCGCCTCAAGGGAGCTGCTGTAATGATGGTTTTGATCAAGGTTATCACAGAGCTAGCAAGAAGCAGAGCCACAACTTGAACTTGACTCTTCTGCCCCCAAATCCAGTGCTTGTCCCCTGCCCTGCACTACCGCTCTGAAAATTATTATCTTAGACCCAAAACCACCTGTGTTCACACCTTCTCTTTTTCTCTCTCCAGGTCACTCCCTTTCCTATGTCCTGTGACCTACAAGGTGACTGTGCTTGTCGGGATCCCCAGGCCCAAGAACATAGCCAGAAAGAACTCCGGGGATACAGCCATGGCTAAAGAAGAACACAGAGTTGTTAAAGCATTCCCAACGCCAGGACCTGCATCCCTTTGGTATTGATTTCACAGTCAGCTGCTCAATGGAATGGCCTCTCCACACCAGGGATCCTTAGCACCCAACCGGTCTGCCTTTAATTTCACACAGGAAGGACTCACAGTGGGGCAGATGAATCAAGTCTTGGCATGTTTAATGATGGAATGGAATCCCATCCCAAAGTCTTAGATGAATTGCAAATACAGCATGCAGTCACAGAGCCATCTAAAATTCTAACCATTTGTCACACGACCACAGCAAGGAACATATTCTATATCTAGGAGTGTGCATCTCTGTGGTTAGAACACATGCATGCATGCATACACACCCATATAAACCATCTGTATAAGGGAGCTTTGGAGACTGAGCAGAGAGAGACTGGAACAAAACTCAATCTTTCCTTTCCCAAGCTTCTAGCCAACACTGCCCTTGGGAGAGAGAGTTGCAGAAACTGCTAAGACCAAGCATTGAGATGCTAAGATAGCTCACACCCTGAGATTTGGAATATGTGGGGTATGCACACTTGTGCAGTCTTTTGGGATTGGGAGGTTAAATGGTTTCTGGCCACCTACTAAGGTACTAGGACCCAGGAAGAGGTAAAGAATCCAAGGTATGCAAATCTCCCCATTCTTCTGCTGTCATGGGGATTTTTACCCCAACTCCAAGGTTCGAGGCCAATTTGGAAAAGGCTTAGGATTGGAATGTCCAGGTGTTATACCAGCCCCCTTCTTGAAGTTTGAGGTCATAGTATCCATCTAGAACCCACCCATTCTCTGAATCTTGCCTTGGGACCACATTTGCTGCTACTTTTCCTGCTGCTCTATCCTATACATTGAGCAACCCAAGATGGTAGGACTAGGTTAGGAAAAATCCCACACAACCAAGCAGTCTGCCTTAAAAGTGACCCACATTTTTCCATATATCTTCACCTCTTCTGTAAGAGAAAACCCCTTATTGGCCCATGTGGTGGAAGATGTCTTTGTGGGTGGCTTCTTATCCTGGAAGGGAGTTGAGGGGCTTAAGATTCAGGAACCCTCACTGAGAACCTAGAATGTCTAAGCCAGTGTTAGATTTTGTAATCAAGAGGAACAGTGTTAAATTTCTATGATGTTGGAGCCATCCAGAGACTGTTGGGATAGTAGGGACTCTTAATTTATTATTCTTATCCTAGTTTTTCTAGCCTGGCAGGGTAGAGTAGGGTTCAGTCCTGAGGAGCTCTCTTTTTCCCCATGTAAATCAAATTTTGTAGACAGATGATCATCTTGGATACAATCAGAGGAAAGTCAGAGTTCACAACCTCAGTCCCCAGCAACCCTTCATGGTCAAGCTGTTTTTCATACAGTCTTCCTGCTCCCAGGACTTCCTTCCATATCTATGACTTCCTTCTCTCCCATGTTCAGCCTCCAAGAGTTTAGAGGAAATTATTCAAATGTGATTGGAAACCTCCATTTCTTTTGGAACTCCTTTGCCACATTTTAGTCAGTTGCCTGTCCACTCCTTTTGAGTTAATATTGGAAGAGATTAACATAGAATGAGGTGGAAAAAAATGGTTACGTGAGCCATACATTCTGAGACCTAGAGCTGAAAAACTGAGGAGACAACAGGGTCTTACTTAGATGCAGCACATAAAGATTGCTGTACATCAAGTTATCTCAACTCTAAGTGAAGACAAGCAACAAAAACAGAGTCTAGCACAGGAATAGGAATTATCAGGCATGGTGCTCTACCTCCTCATTCATGCATCCAAGGTAGGCATTGTTATTCGGCCATGGCCCTTTAGACTATGGAGACCACAAATAACTTCAGAAACTTTCTGATTATAACGTACTCAACAGCAACTATATGTTCATGAGCAATACTTGAGGAGACAGCTCTCAGCCATCTCTAGGTGTTTTCACACAGGTGCCCAGAGACAAGGAAGCATTGTTTAGATAGTTGACATACCTTGTCCATAAGACAAAATCTAAGACTGGGATCCAGAATGAAGAGGCTTCCACAATGATTAAGGCCAGAATCAAAGTCTTGATTCTTCCTCTAGTTACCAGGATCAATACTTAACAAAATAATAGCAATTAATATTAAAAGCTTGATCCCATGTTGGCACCTCTCCTCGGTATCTTAGAAATTTTCGCCAAATTTATCCTCTGTTATCCTAATCTAATGATTAATATGTCTCCTCTCTAGTGTGAGCTTAGAAAGTTCAAGCTAAAAAAGATGAGAGTGTCAGCTCTCTGAGTGGTTTGGTTATACCAATAAGTAACACAGAAAGCTTTATAGACCCAGAGATTATATTACAAAAGGTAGGGTTGTGAAGAACCTCACAAACTTCCCTTCAATCAGTCTTCATCCTCTTTCTGCACTTTCACCCTTTTCTATCCCCACACACCCCAGCTAAGTGATCTCCTAGATTCTGACTCCTATCTTCAGACTCACAGATTGAGAGTTTTTAAGTAAATGCCCACCCAGTCCCCTTCCATCATTAAAACACCTGTTAACCACAAATTCATATTTGCCAAGGAAGTTAGGTAAGAGGGACTACTTGATCGATCCATGGCTAGCCCCATGCCATCATCTCAAACTTGGAGAGTCAGCTCTGTTCATGCAATGCACTGTTTCCCAATCTTGTTTTCTTCCTGGGAATAGATCCATTGCCTCATCCCTTCAGTCACCTCCAGTTTGGAACGCTAGAGTACTCACAAGGAGACAGCATTGAAGTTCAGGGGTCCCAAAACACTTGGGGATTCTGGGTCCAAACAAGATAGAAAGGATGAGGTAGATAATCTTTTAAATTCTGTCTTAGATAGCATTTCCAAGCCGAACCCTAACTGCCTGCACAGACAACTTGTATTACCCCCAGCTTCTGTGCTAACAGTATTTTAAGGGGAAACAGTTCTTGGGAAGTCAATTTTAGTGGATAAAGTTGGGTGTTAAAATGGGGAGACATCAAACATCATAAATAGGAGAGTTTTGAAAATGGAGGATACCAGCTGCTACTCTTGGCTTTAGCATGTTGAGTCACTTCCTAGACAGTTCTCTTGGTCTTATTTCCAACTTGGCCAATGCCTAAATGCTATTTGTTGAAACTAATTCTAAGAGACAGACTTCAGCTACCTCCCTTCCAGGTTTGATTTAACTTGGTTGTAACTGTCAAATTTGTTATGGGTCTTACCTGTGTTTGTTTGTTTTTAAAAAAAAAAAAAAAAGAATGGAAAAGGAAGAAAGGACTTGGAAAAAAGGGAGGAAGATATGGAAAGGAAAGGAAACCATAAAGTCAAGTTAAAAGTTAAAAGTTTTGAGTTTCTTTCTTTCTTTTTCTGGAACTACTTCAAGTGAGGAAATACAAGGAAGACATTGATGGTGACAAAGTTGTACAGATATAGAGTAATAGAAAACAAGGAGATGAAATGGGAGTAAATAAATGCATGTTTAAAAACAAAAAACTAAGAAATAAAACAAAACTATTTTTGTGTTTCCTAAAGGGAGATGTCCGTTTTACAGCCTAAGTAGGTAGATGCAATCATAAAGATGTCCCTAGAAGACATAGAGTGAGGTTCTATAATGCTGCCTGTTATTTTCTGTACATTGTAGTAGGTCCAGGAAATAAGTCATTTTCTCCCTTGATATGTTGTTGTTGGGGAGTGTCTTTGTTGCTATGTTTGGTGGCCATCTGTGCTGGTAGGGAGTGAGGAGGGCTTGATGGTGATTTTACCAAATACTAAGGTGACATAAGGAGCTCTGGTAGCGTAGTGGTTACGAATCAGGCTGCTAACCTCACGGTCAGCGATTCGAAACTACCAGCTGTTCCGTGGGAGAAAGATGTGGCTTTCTGCTCCCGTAAAGATTTACAGCCTCGGAAACCCTGTACTACAGGGTCGCTATGAGTACGAACCGACTCCACGGCACATCACAACAACAACAACAAGGTGACATAGTGTATCATTGTGCTTTTCACGTCATGAAATGTGTGTCTTTGCCAGTATAACACTGGGCTTTATAATGGCTGCACTCAGACCACATTCCACAGACCCATTTCCTAAAACGCTGCTAAATGACCAGACAGGCAATTCCAATGGGTTTTGAGAAAACAAAACAGATCAAACCAAACTACATAAACAAAAAATATATAAAAATAAGTAGCAAACAAATAAAAGCCTGTACTTTTAACTTATTAAAGTTTTGCCAAATTGTTACCAACTATTTGATGTTTTTTAAAGACATGTACTGTATAATAGCCAACAGGAGAATGATGTCCCTAAGTTAACAACTTTGAAGTCTTGATTCCAGGCATCAGTTTGCTCAGTGATCTTGAACAAGTAATCAGATTGCCTCTCCATTTGCCTCAGTTTCTCTAGCTGCAAAATGGATATGATAATACTTACCTACCTCACAGTGGGAGGGCAGGGAATTGTGAGGCCCTGAGGTTTTAAATGGGCTCTGGCAATCTGTGAGAGCCAAGGCTTAATGCAAAGTTATCTTTCAAGAACACACAGGCACATTGACCATTTAAGAGACAGAGTGGATGTTTGTTTTCTATCTCCCAATAACAAAACTGGAGCTCGTGCATTATCATCCACCTTAAAAGAGAGGCTTGTTTTGGGGAATATTTCTTTTTTTGTTTTGTAAATTAAGTTTTGTTCTCCTTGTTCTGGACTTGACCAGTTCTATAGTTTGATTAAAAGACAATTACTTCCTATAGTATAAAAGTCAGCTTACTGTCATCTATTCAAGACTTCCACAGCATTTCCACCTATATAGAGGAAGGGAGTCCCTAAAATCCCTTTAGTAGACACCTCACTTCTCAGACTTAAAATTCCACATCAAATGTTCCATTGTACGAATAGGTACCAATGCAGATGAGATATTCAGAGTGCAGAAAGCGCGGGGCTTCTTAATCTACACACCAGCAGTCATTGAGGAGAATTTTGAACAATTATTTAGTTGCTTTCTTGGATCTCTATAATCAATAACTTGTCTGCAGATATCTATCTATATAAAGATATTATATATATAAATATGAATTTACATATATATGCACATGTATATATTGTTGTACATATATGTGTGTATATATATATACTTAAATGTAATATTTACAAAATAAAACTGTGATCTCGTCTAGAGAAAATGTATTCATATTACAAACTGCTCTTCCATATTTATGTATCATATTATACCTTTTTATTATTGTTATAATTATTATGGATATTTCTAATTATTATGATGTTGAAATCTGTTTGGCACCTTTTGGAAACTACCAAAAAAATGACTCTCCATTGAAGTGCTTAAAATCAGTTCTCATAAGAATTCTAGTGGCCTACTGTAAAAAAGAAAAAAAAAAAAATTAAAGAAAGAAAACATTCTAAACACCAAAATTGAAACCTGATTCCAATCCTTTTTCTGTACCTCATGCGCATAAATTTGCTGCTCCTATTTTGGGTTTAATTTTTTCCTGTTTATGTATTTTTATGGATCTAAGTTAAGTCTTTTAGCAATATATAAAAATGTAAATAGTAAACTTTATTTATTAAGAATGTCATCTTTTTTAATTTATATTTACACAATTGTTCATCTAATTTATTTTTTCTATACGGTTTTAAATACTCAGACATATTTTGCTGTTCATGATATTTTTAATCCTATTCTTGTGGATTTGTTTTTCCATACTGTTTTCTCTGGTCTCAATTACAGGTTGAATCTCACTAAAAATAATGTCAAAGACAGAAATATTTTGCCACTGTTGATTATTATACCTTAAAGTTCTATATTATGAAAATATAAAATAACTTGTATGCTTCAATGTGTAGTGGTGTGTTTTTTGTCTGTTGTGGAACTCTGAAGGACTTAGAATATACACACTGAAATGGAAGAGAACCCCAGGGCCTGGAATTAGATCAATAGTAATACAATACTGCATCTAGCACACAGCCACTCGTCTATGTAATTATTCCTGAGACATCTAGATTTTGCGTATGTAAAAATAAAAAAATTCTTCAATGCTATAAGTTCAGTTTTCAAGGGATTAAAACATATATCTTTTCCAGTTATACCTTGCCTTTTGAGCAACATCTTCAACAATGCAATTTCAGCATATTCCTTTTATTTTTTCTTCATAATTGAACACTCAGTGAATCAGGCCACCAAATGAACATACAGCTGACAATAAGATTTTGCTGCTATTTTTCAATCTGCCTAATGTATCTCATATTTCATCATGTAGCTGCTTCATGATCCTTGGCAAGTTATTTAATTGCTTTAAGCCTTAGTTTTCTTGTCTATAAAAAGACACTAATAAAAGTATCCACCCCTAAGGTTGTTGCTAAGATGACATAATAGGCAAAGGGTTTGGAATAGTGCCAGGTTTATATTAACTCTTGCTATGTGTGGCACTGTGGGATAAAGCACTGGACTACAAGATCAGTTTGAACCACAAAGTTGGCAGATCAAACTCATTAGCCACTCCTTAGAAACCTATACAGGGTCAGAACCAACTTAATGGCTCTTAACAACAACAACAATGATTATTATGATGGCGCTCTGGTAGCGTAGTGCTTACAAGTTTGTCTGCAAACCTCAGGGGCAGCAGTTCAAAACTAACACCAGCTGTTCCACAGGAGAAAGACGAGGCTTTCTGCTCCCGTAAAGATTTACAGCCTCAGAAACTATGTAGGATTGCTGTGAGTCAGAACTGACTCCTTGGCACACCACCACCATGATTGTTATGACAAGTATTAAAGTACTATTTTTTAATATCTACTTAATTTTATAAAAGAATGAAAACAAAATGCACTAAAGTATGCAACCCAGTGTTTGCACAGGCATTGCTGGGCAGTACTTATTCAATGGACACTGAGCTGTTGGCTAGTCCTACCACTGTAAGGCAACTCTAAAGATGTATTTACCTGGTAATACTTGACAATTTGAAGTCTGAATAAAAAGGCATTTTGGTGACACTGATGTGAACTATACATATGGAAGTCAAGAACTACCCATAGAAGACTTATGAGAGTCTTTACAAATATATGCCACATGAGGAAAACCACAAAAATGCAACAAAAAAAAAAAATTATTAAATTCTGCCAGAAAACTGGTTGTTTCAAAATTAGGATAAATGAGAAGAGGGAATCTACCCTCTTCTCATTTATCAACATGATTAACTTCCAAGGAACAGGTCGTTATGTGAAAATCAGTGTGCAAAACTGGAGAATGGTCACATCAGATAACAATGGAGGATGACTACACCAAAATGGAGAATGGCTATGCATACCTAATATGATATCATTGCAAAACTGCCAAATCACTGAGAATATGGCCCAATCACGTTGACACAGCGCAGTCAGCATTACCCTCGCCTTGCACGTCAGCATTCGATACTGCCAGATGTATGTTGGTAATACAAAAATAATTGGATAGATTTTTTTCTATTATCATAAATGAGAAATGTCAGATAATGAGAGATAGTTGATAAGTGAGGAGGGGTTTTATTTCCTTGCTCCTCACTTCTGATGAATTCACTGTGAAGACCAACAAGATTTAGAGAATAGCCAAATATTTCTGGAAACGATTAAGAGGTGAAATCATAACATTAGCTTCTTAGACTACTTTTTTGTGGTGTAGAAACAGATGATCATGAAGCAGAGTACTTTCTATTGGAGCACAGGTGATTTCCCTTCATGTTCCAACTCTAACATGTACACATGTGTGTGTGTGTGTGTGTGTGTGTGTCAGTGTGTGTGCGTGCGCACGCACATACACACACAGAGTGGAGGAAAGTGCACTGAACTTCAGTTGCCTAATGTTTTAAATAGGAAAACTCCTTACACTTTAAAGCAGACAGAAATGTTCAGCACTTGGATCTATTTATATATGAGGTGCTTCAAAAACTTTGTGTAAAAATGGAATTGAAAGATAATGGAATTTTTACACAAACTTTGAAACCCCTCGTATATCATCCACATTTAGAGTTTGTCTAATGGAGGAAAATAGTATCAACATTTAAAAGGGAGGCAGGTAAGATATCATGCTATGTTGGCATGGTTCTTAACTTTTAATAATGGAAATAAGAAAGTAGGACAAAAACAAAGCCTCTCTTGCCCTCAACTCAGAAGAAGAACAAAGCAATGTTTCCTTTAGGTGACTGTTTAAAGTGCTCTGAATAAATGAGGTTTTGGGTTTAAAAAAACATTGGCCATACAAGAATACAAATGGGCTAGGAATCAAGAGAACCAGGCCCAAGTATCATCTGCCATTGTGACCTTGGGCAAGTTAGTCACTTACCTTTGCTAAGACAAGAGCAGTTGACACAAGGAAAAAGAAGGAGAGTTTATAATTTAAGCTAAGTGGACCAGCATGTGCAACATCCTAACTAAAGATAAAATTAAAGCATTACATTTTTAAGGAACTGAAAGATAGGCCAGTGTGCTTCAACAGTAAAGACAGAGCAGTTGTGTTCCAATAAAAGGATGGAGAGGTTGAGGGACTAAGCCTTCCACGTCCTCACGAGCTATACTAAATAAAGGTCTAGGCTTTGCCTTCACAGTTATGTGAAGCTGTTGAAAGGTTAAAATGGAGATCTGCTTTGTCATATTTGTGGTTGAGGAAGATCCCTCTAATGGCAGTGTGCAGGAGAGAATGGATGGAGGAAAGAACAGAGGGAGTTAAGTAGTAGTCCAAGAAAGAAATGATGGTTGTTTGAATGAATGTGATGAAACTGGGTATGAAGAGATGTTTTCTATTCTACTAAATGTGAGGAGTCCTGGTGTGGGTTAATGCATGGGACTGCAAGGTTAATTTGAACCACAAGGTTGGCGGTTCAAGGTCACTAGCCACTCCTTGGAAACCCTATATATGGTTGCTATGCGTCAGTACCAACTCGATGACACTTAATAACAACAACAAAGGTGAGCTTGTATTAAATGATCTTTAGGGTTCCTGGTACACTGTGATTCTAGAAACACATTGCTGCTTACTTCTTTTAATTTCCTTTTTAAATAGTGAACTACTAGGGAAGGGAAATCTAGCTGTTTTCTAAGACCTACACACAAGCTAGGAGTCTCTTGTTGTTATGTGCCTTAGAGTCGGTACCAATTCATAGTGACCCTGTATATGGTTTCTGAGGCTGTAAATCTTTGCAGGGGCAGAAAGCTTCATCTTTCTCCCATAGAGTGATTGATGGGTTCAAACTGTCAACCTTGTGGTTCACAGTCCAGTGCTTATCCTACAGAATCATCAACCTCCCTGGTGGTGGTGGTGGTGGTGGGGGGTGTTATGTACCATGGAGTTGAAGTTGACTCATAGCAAGCCTGTATAGAGTTTCCAAGGCTGTAAATCTTTGTTGTTGTTGTTGTTGTTATGTGCCGTGGAGTCGGTTCTGACTCAGCGACCCTATACAGGGTTTCCAAGGCTATAAATCTTTACAGGAGCAGAAAGACTCATCTTTCTCTCGCGGAACAGCTGGTAGTTTCGAACTGCTGACCTTGCGGCTCACAGCCCGATTCATAACCACTATACAGGAGCAGAAAGCCCCATTTTTCTCCAGCAGAACCACAGGCAGTTTCGAACTGCTGACCTTGAGATTAGGGCCTAACATGTAACCACTATACTATCAGAGCTCCTTATCAATCTCCTTAGGTGACTCAAATGGTTAAGTACTTACTACTAATTTCCAGAATGGCTGGTGGTGGAAACCCACAGAGACGCCTAGAAAATAAGGCCAGTAATCAGCTTCCAAAAGGTCACGGCCCTGAAAATCCTATGGAATTGTTCTATTCTGCAAGCATGCGGGAATCCACTCTATGGCTACTGACAACAACAATGAGCACCAGCTGTCAGAAAATATAGAAACCTAAGACCATGTTATTGAAATATAGATTTGGAAGGTCAAATAATATTCCTGAATGGTTTCATGATGGTCTTGAGAAGGAAAGGGGCCAGAAGGAGTCAGATGAGATATGCGATCGTAGTCATTTACCTTTTATGTTTTCCTGGGCAGTTCTTTATCTCTGAGGTTCAGGAGTCTCATCAACATAATGGAGATGCTCATTGCTATCTTAAATGGGCTGTCCTAAAGAAAATGTGTCATCATTTAAGCAAAGCATCTAGCAGGGGCTACCATACTGTCATCTAGAAAGTACTTAGGAGATGTTTTTTTTTTACCCATTTGCCCTTCTCCCCTTCTCTGCTCCATGCCTGATTAACCATAGCTCCATAACCACTACACTCTGCAGACCTGAGTTAGAGGTGAGGGTATGCAGTATACCCAACCCTGGCTCCCCAGTGTGAACATGGAGGAAGTGTTTTACACTTCTCTTTTACATCACTAAGACTGGAGATCTGCAATCCATTAAACTTGATTTCATCCCTGTGAAACTGGACAAATGTCAGCTACACACCCAATAGACTGAACAGGTCCAGCGTTAAGATAGATATAAAATTAAAATCAGCATTATTCTATTTTTTTGGTTTGTGCTATAAAAGGGTGACAAGGAGAGCCGTGGGAGGGAGATCTCGGTCGTTAAAACATAGGAGTCGATCGAGTTCTCTTCTAATTCTCACAAAAGAATACTTTTAAAAAGTGTTGGTCACATTTTTACGGAGCACTGGTGGCACAATGGTTAAACACTTGACTGTTAACAAAAAGGTCAATGGTTTGGAATCACAAGCTGTTCTGAAAGAGAAAAAGCCCTGGCGATCTTTTCCCATAAAGTTTGAAGCCTAGGACACCCTCTGGAGCAGTTCTACTCTGTGCTAAGAACCACCAACTCGAGGGCACAAAACAACAGTTTCACTTTTACATATCAGAGAAACTGAGGCTCAGAGTTGAAGTAATTTATGTTGAGCAACCCCAGAATCAAATTCCAGTCTCTTGCAGATTTTTAAACATTATGCTATATATACTAGTTCTTCTTCTTAGCATTGTATTGAGTCCAACCCTAAAGAACCATGTTTAAATATACTCTTGACTCAGAACCGACCCAATGTCTATGCACGGTGGTGGTGTTGAAACTGTCTTAATATAATGTCAATGCAGATTGACTTGTATAGTGATTGCATTGCTGGATTGAGAAGAATTCAGGCTCCAAGAGAATGAGTTATAAAGCCTTGGACAAGTCATTTCATCTCTCTCAACTTCAGTTTCCTCATCCATACCTTCCTATTATGGGAATGGAAAGCAATGTGTTTCCTCTTTGTGTTTAGCACCACAATGAGGATTTTAAAAGTTCGTGGAACCCCCTCCATACACAGAGTAAACAGGGATGGGCAACTTGGACATTGGCTACCCAAAATGGTGGGGGGAGGGCTACAAAGGCAAGAAGTGACTGGCTTACAAGATTTCAAGAAGGAACCTAGATCCAAAGGGCATGGAGGAAGGTAGAATCTCTATTGAGTAGTAGCCGATCTGTCTAGATGGGGCAGATAAAATGAAATGCTGATGGGTCTCTTGTGATACAATAGTGAATAATTGTTATCAGGACATATTGTGAAGGTTGAAAATGTAAAGGTAGATGTTTTGTAGCAAGGAGGGGAGTGATTAACTTTTCAGTCTAGGAGCGGAGATCCCTGGGACCCTCAAGGGAGAAGAGCAGAGAGCAGGGCCCTACCCAGAGAAGCAGTGATGCCTGAAATGGAGCCAGAGATGATGATGTGGAGCGATGGATCAGCTGGAGACTTTAGATCCAGAGAGGGAGAGCGACTGTGTGCTGAAGACCTGGGGCACGGGGAAATGATTGCATGGAGGGGATTGTAACCATGGCAATGAAATGATATACAATAGGATGAATGTAAAACTAATGTTCTCCCATGTAAACTGTCACATAATTCACAATAAAACATTAAAAAAAAAGTTTATGGAAAAATGAAATTAAAAGATAATGGAAGCCTTCCATGAACTTTTTGAAGCCCCTCATTTTTTTTTTTCCAAATGAAAAAATTGAAGGTTAGATTCCATGAGGTTACCTATCGTAGTATAGAACCCCACTTCAGCATCACTGACCAATTCTCTTCTCAACCAAAATATCACTTAACTAATTTGATTATCATCCTTAGATTCACCTGATGCCTTTGATTGAACAAGTTCCTAACTAGAAACAATGATAACCACTCATTGGGATAACTCCTTGGGCTGTGCTTGATGATAATTGAGCTTTTTTCCCTCCCTCGTAAGTTGCCTTCTATGAGCAATAGAGTCCTGATTCTTGGGATGGCACTGCTCCTTGTCCCAGGCTTGTGAGTGAATGGGTCATGTGCATGTCTCTAGATATCCCACTTAGTGTAGGAAAGGCAACTTCTATAGCAATCCTTTTAAAAGGTACATTCATGGAGACACTGCTACTGTTGTTGTTGTTTTTATTAAGAATCGACGCGTCTTCTCCTACTCATAATGACCGTATGCACAACAGATGGAAACACTTCCTGTTCCGGTACCATACTCACAGTTGTTATGTTTCAGCCCATTGTTGCAGCAGACATGATGTCAATCCATCTCCTTGGGTGTCTTCTTTTTTTGCTGACCCTTTACCTTACCAAGCATGATGTCCTTCTCTATGAACTGGTCCTTCCTGATGTTCAAAATAATTAAGATGAAGTCTCATCACTCTCATTTTCAAGGAGCATCCTGGATGTACTTCTTCCAAAACAGATGTGTTTGTACTTCTAGCAGTCCATGGTACTTTCAGGATTCTTTGCCAACACCATAATTCTTCAGAGGTGTTCCTTATTCATTGTTTAGCATTCATATGCAAATGAAGTTTGGTCAGGCACACCTTAGTCATCAAATTGACATCTTTGCTCTTTAATTCTTTAAAGAGGTCTTTGACTGCAGATTGACCCTATGCAACATGTCATTTGACTTCTTGACCGTTGCTTCCATGGCATTGATTGTTGATGCAACTAAAATGGCAACTGCATTCTTTTTCTCTGTGTATCATGGTGCTGTTTACTGGTCCAACTGAGGGATTTTTGTTTTCTTTACAGTGAGTTGTAATCCATCCTGGAGGCTGTAGTCTTTGATCTTTATCAGTGTGTGTTTCAAGTCCTTTTTGTGTTCAGCAAGAAAGTTCATGTGTCATCTGCATACAGGAGGGCGTTAATAAGTTAATAACTCGACTCTAGTCCTGGTGCTGAGTTCTTCTTCATATAGTCCAGCTTCTCATATTATCTGACTGAATAAGTATAGTGAAAGGGTACAGCCCTTACGCATACCTTTGCTGATTTGAATCCACGCAGTACTTCCTTGTTTTGTTGAAATGACTGCTTGGTCAATGTACAGGTAAGAACAAGTATCTATTCTGGAATTCCCATTCTTTGTGAAGTGACCCAGTTTGTTAAGATCTACACAGTCAAATGCCTCTACATAATCAATAAAACACAAGGAAACATCTTTTTTGGTATTCTCTGCTTTTAGCCAAGATCAGTCTGACCTCAGCAATGACAACCCTCCATCTTTTTCTGAATCTGCCTTATATTTCTGCAAACTCTATATCACTGTATCACTGCAATCCCTTTTGAATTATCTTCAGCAAAATTTTGCATGTAATAGTAAATGTTGCTGTTCTATGATTTCCTCATTCTGCAGGGTCACCTGTCTTTAAAGTAGGGACAAATACGTTGTCGTTGTTGTTGTTGTTAGGTGCCATCCAGTCGGTACCGACTCATAGCAACTCTATGCACAGCA
>NW_006408599.1:9167693-9176434 GCF_000296735.1 Chrysochloris asiatica | reverse complement strand
TCAGATGATCTCTAAATTCAGGTGGGATATATTCAAGGTCATATTTTGGTTCTTGTGGACTTGTTTTCATTTTCTTCAGCTTCAGTGTGAATTTGCATATGAGTAATTGATGGTCTATTTCACAGTCTGTCTCTGGCCTTGTTTTCACTGATGATATGAAGCTTTTCCATTGTCTCTTTCTGCAGATGTAGTTAATTTGATTTCTGTGTATTTCACCTGGTGAGGTCCATGTGTATAGTTGTCTCTTATGCTGTTTAAAAAAAGGTATTTGAAATGAACAAGTCACTGGTTTTGCAGAATTCTATCATGCATTCTCCAGCATCAGTTCCATCACCAAGGTCATATTTTCCAACTGCTGATCCTTCCTCTTTACTCCCAACCTTTGCTTTCCAATCACCAGTAATGATCAATACATCTTGATTGCATGTTTGATCAATTTCAAATTGAAGAAGTTGGTAGAATTCTATTTCATCCTCACTGGATTTAGTGGTTGGTTCATAAATTTGAATAATCGTGGTATTAGCTGGGCTTCCCTGTAGGTGCATGGATATTATCCTATCACAGACAGTGTTGTACCTCATGACTGATCTGGATATGTTCTTTTTGACAATGACTGCAACACCATTCCTCTTCAATTTGTCATTCTCGGCATAGTAAACCAGGTGGTTGTCAGATTCAAAATGGCCAATACCAGTCCATTTAGCTCATGAAGCCTAAGATATAGATGTTTATGCATTCCATTTCATTTTTGACAACTTCCAGTTTTCCCAGATTCATACTTCGTACATTCTGTGTTCCAATATTCAATGGATGTTTACAGCTTTTTCTCTTCATTTTGAGTTGTGCCCCATCAGCAAATGAAGTTCCTGTGTCCTTTACTCCAATCACATCATCATGGTCAACTGTACTATGAGGAAGCAGCTCTTCCCCAGTTGTATTTTGAATGCCTTCCAACCTGAGGGACTCATTTTCCCCGCACTGTATCTGACAGTGTTTCTCTGCTATTCATAAGGTTTTCAGTGACTAAATGTTCAGAAGTAGTTTGTCACTCCTTATTCCTAGTCTGTCTTCATCTGGAAGCTCATCTGAAACCTTTCTACTCTGGGTGACCCTGCTGGTATTTAAAATACCAGTGGCATAGCTTTCAGAATCACAGCAACTCACAAGCTACCACAGTACAACAAACCGACAGATGAGTGGTGGAGGCACAAATATGGATAGCTTCCAATTGATTGACTACGTAACTATCTCCCAAATTTTTTGACATAGACGAGTGAATGTTTCTACTGATGTGTCAGTTTGTTGAAACATTTCAATTTATATTCCATCAATTTTTGTAGCCTTGGTTTTCGCCAACTTCTTCTGTGCAACTTGGACTTCTTCCTCCAAAACCATCTGTTCTTGATCATATGCTACCTCTTGATATGGTTGAACATCAACCAATTCTTTTTGGTAGAGTGATTCTGTATTCCTTCCATCCTTTTTGTTTTTGAAGTTTCCTTTATCGTTCTATATTTTGTCCATAGAACCCTTTAATATTCTAACACAAAGCTTGAATTTTTTCTTCCATCACTTCAGCCTGAGAAATGTTGCATGTGTTCTCCCCTTTTGGTTCTCTAACTCCAGGTCTTTACACATTTCATTATAATACTTGACATTATCTTCTCAAGGTACCCCTTGATATTTTCTGTTTAACTCTTTTACTTTCTCATTTCTTCAAGTCACTTTAGTTTCTCTACCTTTAAAAGTAAGTTTGAGAGCCATTACTGACATCCATTTTGGTATTTTCCTCCTTTCCTGTCTTTTTAATGATCTCTGCTTTCTTTATGCCTGACAGTCTTGATGCAATCCCACAACTCTTCTGGTCTTCAGTCATTAGTGTTCAATGCATCAAATTTGTTCTAGAAATGGTCTCTAAATTCAGGTGGAAGATACTCAAGGTCATATTTTGGCTCTTATGAAGGTTTTCATTTTGTTTAGCCTTAGTCTGAACTTGCATATGAACAATTGACAATCCATTCAAGTCTTGTTTTAACTGATGATATTGAGCTCTTCTGTCTTCTCTACCCACAGACGTAGCCAGTTTGATTCCTGTGCATTTCATCTCATGAAGTCCATATGTAAAGTCCCTGTTTATGTTGCTGGAAAAGTATATTCATAATGAACAAGCCATTGGTCTTGCAAAATTCTATCTCATGCTCTCCAGCATAATTTCTATCACCAAGGTCATATTTTCCAACTACTGATCCTTTCTCTTTGTTTCCAACTTTCACATTCCAATCACCAGTAATTATCAATGCATCTTTATTGTATGTTTGATAAATTTCAACCTGAAGACGTCAGTTGTTGTGGTTGCTGTTGTTAAATGCTGTTGAGTCAGCTCCAACTCATAGTGACCCTGTATAGAGTTTCTGAGGAGAGGCTGGTGAGTTTGAACCACTGATTTTGTGGTGCAAACTGACCTTGCAATCCAGTGCTTATCCTACAGCACCACACCAGGTAGAATTCTTAAATTTCTTTGTCATTGACTTTGTTGGTTGGTGTGTGATTTCGAACAAAAGTTGTATTAACTGGTCTTTCTTGTAGGTGTATAGATATTATAGACTACATTACACTTAAAAACAGATCTTGAATGTTATTTTTGACAATGAATGAGATACTATTCCTCTTGAATTCATCATTCTGGGCATAGTAATCCATATTATTATCCAATTCAAAATGGGCAATACCTGTCTATTTCAGTTGACTGATGCTCAAGATACTGATCTTTATGGATTCCATTTCATGTGTACCATTTTAAGTGGATTCCAATTTGATTGAGGATTTATTCAACAGTCATATTTATTCTTTTTATTTAACTCTAACGATAATGATACAGGGAAACATCTTTAAGTCTACTTTGTATGAGTATATTGAAACCCAGCAAGATGAGATTCCTTGCCCAAGACTGCATAGCTAATAAGAAGCAGAGTCGGGATTTCAACCCAGGTCTGCCTGATTTCCAAACCTCTACTCTGGTAGCATAGTGGTTACAAACTGGGTTACGAACCTTAAGGTCAGCAGTTCAAAACTACCAGCTGTTCCTTGGGAGAAAGATGAGGCTTTCTGCTCCTGTAAAGATTTACAGCCTCAGAAACCCTGTATAGGGTCGCTATGAGTCGGAACCTACTCCACAGCACATAACCACCACCACTACCACTTTCTCTTTTGTCCCTATACTATTTCTCCTTATCATAATATAAACAGAAAAGATTTTCGTTTCAGTATTCCTACTAATTAGAGTAAATCTCTTTTCTCTAGACCTTGCTCTACTCATCTTTCAAATGTCTGTATAAGGATTCTGTTTTTAAAGGAGCTTTCCCTATCTTATTGGCAATATTGTGATGGATACTTTGTACAGTTCTGGATATAAAGGAAGAGTTTACCTGAAGTGATGTGGGGTGAGAGAGGGCTTAAACCATTGCACTAGTTCAGTTGGAGAGATACTCACTTTGAGAACATCCTTTACGTTTTCTTTGGAAAGGAGCAGTACTGGTTTTTAGAATGAGGAAGCCCAGCCCACTGTGAGGGGAGGCTTCGGGTTAGTATTTGAAGCACCTAGAAGGAAATGTTAAGTTTCCTTGTAGTTGATCCACTTTCTACATGTCTTCTTTTCTACTGCCTTAATTCTGGTCTTCAATGTAAATGGGCACTTGGAAGGAAAGAAAGCTAGAGAAAAGCCAAGAGGATTATTAGAGGGAGTAGCACTTGAGTTAAGCCTTGAAAAATGAGTAGAATTTTAGAAAAGGGAAAGTAGGGTAGTATGGCTAAGGAAACCTCAGGTCTCAGTAACTTTGTTGATGATGTTAAGAGTCATTGAGTAGGTTCTGACTCACAGCAACCCTGTATAGGGCTTCAGAGAAGTAGCTGGTGAGTTTAAACTGCTGACTTTGACTTTGCTACAGCGCCACACCAGGAGTCCAGGTAACTTTATGACTTGATTTTGAATAGGGCTGCTAGCCTCAAGGTCAGTGGTTCAAAACTAACAGCTGTTCCGCTGGAGAAAGTTGAGGCTTTCTGCTCCCATAAAGATTTACAACCTCGGAAACCCTATGCAGGGTCGCTATGAGATGAAATCGACTCCATGGCACATAACCACCACCACCATTCTGTCTCATAGATGATTCCCTTGATAAAAGTTAGTCTAGCGTTCTGCTCCCGTAAAGATGTATAGCCTCGGAAACCCTGTACAGGGTCGCTATGATTTGGAACCGACTCCACGGCACACAGCCACAGCCACCACCACCACCAAGAGTTAGGGTATTTATTCCCTTGTGACTCTTCACATGAACCGTTTAGGCTTCCATAGAAAAGTATCAGCTCATTTTCTTTGATGCCCTTATACCACAAGGAACACATTTCCCTCCCCCACCCCCACCACAGGATTGAAAAATACATTTTTAAAATGTTAAGGTAAAATAGATCACGTGTAGGATTGGAAGTGGCCATACACCCCTTTTTCTCCAGGACCTGAAACACAGTGCATCCATCCATCCACATACACACAAGAAAGATCTATCAACACAGACTTTAAGAGAGCCACAATTCCTAAAGTCTCATTTCAAATCCTCTTTCTAAGAAGCCAAACATAGATCTCAAGTTTCCAGATTGTTAGAGCACCATCCAAGATCTAAACTCAAACCTTGATATTTCTCTTCCACTAGCAGAATGGCTCTACCTTTACTTGTTACAAATTTTTCTCTGTGTTGATATTTTAAGCACATTTTCCACAAAGCTCCCTGCCAAATGCTTTCATCTCAAGCATTTGCAGTTCTCCTGGGACTCATTTTAACACGTACAAAGCATCATCAGTTGTTGGGACCCCACTCACCTGTAAATTTAGGTTTTCTTCAGAGCCTGCAATTTGGAAACAGACTCACTTCTTCAAGGCTAGAATAGCACACATTTAGCTCAGATAAGCCTTTCATGAATTCCTGGTGTGGCACTATAGGATTAGCACTGCACTGCTAACCATAAAATCAGTGGTTTAAATTCACTGAAGCTCCTCTGAAACCCTACATAGGGTCACTATGAGTTGAAACTAGCTCGATGCCACTTACCACAACTAGCCCTTCATGGTGGATTCTGCCTATCTTGTTAGATTTGTCTCTTGCTTCCACTCATCCATACACCCCTCACTTTTTGCCCCAACCAAAATCAAACATGTTTCAGTCACCTTGTTGTTGTTGTTGTGATGTGCCGTGGAGTCGGTTTCAACTCATAGTGACCCTGTACAGGGTTTCCTAGGCTGTAAATCTTTACGGGAGCAGAAAGCCTCATCTTTCTCCCACAGAACAGCTGGTAGTTTTTAACTGCTGACCTTGCAGTTCACAGCCCGATTTGTAACCTCTATGCTACCAGATCTCCCATTTCAACTAGTTGTTGTTGTTAAGTGCCGTCGAGTCGATTCTGACCCATAGCGAACCTGTACAGGGTTTCCAAGGCTGTAAATCTTTACGGGAGCAGAAAGCCTCATCGTTCTCCAGCGGAACAGCTGGTAGTTTCTAACTGCTGACCTAAATTGCGCAGCCCCCCAGAGCTCCTTATTCCTACTAGTACCAGTCCCTAATTCTTTCATAGTCACCTTAACCATATTACACTAATTATCACTTACTTCAAAAACACTGAGAAGAGGCCTCCTAGTCAATCTGTATTCCCTGGCTCACAGTTGATCTTCTGTGATCCTTTGAGGAACAAATGAATAAACCTGAAAGAAGTCTGAGTTAAGGACCAATCATGAAGAAAATACATCCTAATCCAATTAGTAAATGGACTCCAGGCTGTGACTAACCCAATTAAGAGAGCAAAGTTTGCCAGCACTTTAGAAATGTCTATTAACACCAAAATCATATGTCACATATAGAGTTTGTTTCATTGAGTGGAAAGCTAAATATTTAGAGTTTTGATGTTAAACAGAGAAAAAACTAGGGCACACAGAGGTTCCTGGGAAGGGATAAGTATTTTCAAGACTGCCCACCCATCCTGGAGGTTTAACAATTTCTGGATAAAAGGTGAATCTCAGCTTTCACAGACTCAGTGGTAAAAAATTACTAACAATGTGTGGTGAGAGATTATACAGTCTGAAACTGAACCTGGGAGCAAAATGTCCCAGGACTGAGGCAAATGAGGTGATCTGTTGGATTCACCTGCCCCTCCTCTTTTGACACTCTCAGGTTTTGAAGGAAAAGTTTCCAAACCTCCAACCAAACCTACTGGCATCTATTGAGTTGATTCTGACTCATAGCATCACTGGTTAACAATTTGCAGAACTGATGGCTAGCCAGATCCCTAGGCTTAGATTGGATCACCCAGGGATATGTGGGCCATCTTGACTTCCGATCTCTTGACTCACTTTTTAAAACCAGATCAGTTATAAATTTGATTTATTTTCAACTTGTTTTCCAGTTATCTACTTTCCATTTATTTCTCATACAATATTGGCCATTCTTCCTCTCTTCTTTCTCCCTTTTTTTTTGTTTTTCTTCTTCAAGTTTACTACTCCAATGCGATTAGCCGGAAGGAATCCACAGATTGAAAACTGATAGACTAATCTGCTACTAATTATTGTTGTTGTTGTTAAGTGCTGTCAAGTTGGTTCCAACTCATAGCGACCCTGTTGAAGGTTTCCAAGGAGCAGCTGGTGAGTCTGAACCCTTGAACTTGTGGCTCAGACTGACCTTGTGATCCCGCGCTTTATCCTACATCAGCACATCAGGACTGTTCTGCTACTAGAATAATACATAAAGAACATATGGACACTTCACTGTATTTATGCCAAAGCCCAGATTCCAAAAGGTAGCCTATATGGCCCTGGATGATCTAGTCTTGTGCTGTCTAAGGCAGTAGGGACATGTGACTATTGACACTTGAAACCTACCTAATGGAAAACACACACAGGATTTCAAAGCCTTAATATAATGGCCCCTAACATTTTTTCAAGAATCTAAAATACCTCATGAACAATTTTTTTATATTGATTGCATGTTGAAATGATGATATGCTGTATACTTGGGGTTAATGAAATATGTGATTACATTTCACCTGGTTCTTTTTACTTTCTAAAATGTGGTACTAGAATATTAAAACTTGCATATGTGGCTTGTATTACGTTTCTATTGGGGAGTGTTTACCTAGTCACTATTTATTGTCCAGTTTCAATTCCTGCTATTCCTGTCACAATCTATGCTCCATCACTGTGAAGTCTTCTTAGGTTCTCTACTGTCCCAAGTTTTCTACCATTACCCAGTCTTTAGATACCTGGAACATCCTTTCTCCCATTCATCTCTCTTTTCCAGTTTTACTCTTATTCATCCTGTAACCCAGAGTCTAGATGTTACTTTCTTGGAGTAGAATGTTACATGTTCATCCTTCCAAATTTGGGTAGTAGAACCTTCTCTGTGACTTCAGAATCCTCTCTGTTTTCACCCTTTATAATGTTTGGTAGGCTGTTGTAATGACTCTTTATGCCCCTCTGGACTCTAACCTCCAAGAGGGAAGGGAATGTTACATAACAGGTGTTCAGTAAATATATAAGGAAAGAAGAAAGGAAATGAAAATCCAAACCCAATCGCCCTATATGACACAGTAGAACTGCCCCATACAGTTTCTAAGGCAGTAGTAATCTTTACAGAAGCAGACTGCTACATCTTTCTCCCACAGAGAGGTTGATGGGTTTGAACTGTAGACCTTTTGGTTAGTAGCCAAGAATCCTTTATAAAGGAAGGAAGTCTAATTTGACCATAATGCACCAGTAATAAATAGTGCACTACAATTGGGATCCAAAAACTATGAACTGTTTTTGTAAATAAAGTTTTATTGGAATACAGTCATGCTTACTCATTTACATATCATCAAGGAACTCTGGTAGCATAGTAGTTATGAGTCAGGTTGCTAACCTCAAGGTCAACAGTTCGAAACTACCAGATGTTATGTGGAAGAAAGATGAGGCTTTCTGCTCCTGTAAAGATTTACAGCCTTAGAAACCCTATAAAGAGTCTCTATGAGTCGGAATGGACTCCTCGGCATACCACCACCGCCACTACCACCAAAGGCATTTAACAACAACAACAAATGGTAATTCTTGTGCTACAACAGCAAAGGTGTTGTATTATGATAGAGACTGTATGGTCCACAAAGCATAAAATATTTATTATATGCCCCTTCAATGAAAGTTTGCTAACCTCTGCCCTATAAGATGGAAGTCAAAGTCTTCATGACATGTTGCTGTTTATCTGTTCAGTCTTACCTGATGTTCTCCGTCTATAATGTATCTTCATTTCAGATATGCTGAAACCTTCCATTCTCTTTTGTTCTTCCATTCAATCTTCATAACACACTGTGACTCTTACCACTCTCTCTTGTTGTTAAGTATCATAGAGTAAATTCAGACTCATAGTGACCCTGGATGGGGTTTGAACCATCAATCTCATGGTTAGTATCTAGTGCTAATCCTACAGTGCAACAAGTCAAAGAATTTTGCCACTAGGGTTCCAATTCATACATGCATGGTTTTATTTAAAAAAAAAAAATGTGTTTAAATATGTCTCTGTGATCAGAGAATGACTACAGACAAGTTCTTTCAGTAATACACTTGTCTTGTTAGTGTTGTTGTTGTTGTTAAGTGCCGTCGAGTCGGTTCCGACCCATAGCGACCCTGTACAGGGTTTCCGAGGGTGTAAATCTTTACGGGAGTAGAAAGCCTC
>NW_006408599.1:9165649-9166923 GCF_000296735.1 Chrysochloris asiatica | reverse complement strand
GCCACACCAGGACTCCACCCTACTACACTTATATTACCCTTTCAGACTTCTCATTGTTCCCAAACTCAAAGAACATTTAGCAGGAACATGATTTGCATCCCTTGAAGATGCTAATGTGATGTAAATAGAAGAGTGCAAAATTCTTCAGGGAAGGGTTGGAGAGATGGAAATACAGATGTGTAGAGACCTAGATAGAAGATATGTCAAGAAACAAGAGCTTCACAGCTTGATATTCTGTTTTATAAAGGGGTCTAGGATTTTGTAGCAATACTTTTGGACTGGCCCTTGTATATGTTTGCATACAAGTCTGTAGACTGTTTACTGCTTCAGAGTTCATTTATTTAACAAACACTTATTAAGTAACTGCAAGGTATCATTCATTGCTTCAGGAACTCAGTAGAGAATGGTCCCCATGTTCCTGGTGTTTGCCATGAAAAGTGGCAGGAATTGCAACTGGACATTACATAGGGCATAGATGAGTATGCTGCCCAATACAAATGTAGTAAAACCACATGTGTAATTTTTAACTTTCTTCTACAATACTTGAGAAAGTAAAAAGCGAATTCTCACTCAACTCTGTGACCAAGCCCAACCTAATGCTAGATATGCTGTAATTACTCAGTGAATACATGGATGAATGAATAAATATTGTCACCCAGGAACTCTGGTAGTGTAGTGGTTACGAATCAGGCTGCTATCCTCAGGGTCAGCAGTTCGAAACTACCAGCTGTTCCATAGGAGAAAGATGAGGCTTTCTGCTCCCATAAAGATTTACAGCCTCAGGATCGCTATGAGTTGGAACCGACTCCACGGCACATAACAACGACAACCAGAATCACCCACCACTAGTCTGTCAGTTTGTCGTACTGTGGTGGCTTGTGAGTTGCTGTGATTCTGGAAGCTATGCCAGGGGTATTTTAAATACCAGCAGGGTCACCCTTGGTGGACAGGTTTCAGATGAGCTTCCAGATGAAGACAGACTAGGAAGAAGGAGTGACAAACTACTTCCGAACATTTCGTCACTGAAAACCTTATGAATAGCAGAGAAACACTGTCAGATATAGTGCCGAAAAATGAGCCCTTCATGTTGGAAGGCACGCAAAATGTGACTGGGGAAGAGCTGCCTCCTCAAAGTAGAGTTGACTGTGATGATGCAAATGGAGTAAAGTTTGTGGGAGTAAAGCCCACAGGACCTTCATTTGCTGATGGGGCACAACTCAAAATGAAGAGAAACAGCTGTAAACATCCATTAATAATCAGAACATGGAATGTAT
>NW_006408599.1:9110246-9164114 GCF_000296735.1 Chrysochloris asiatica | reverse complement strand
AGACACCAAGTGAGAGGGGCAAAGTGGCAGAATCAATGGGCTCAAGTGTGGCAACAATTGTGAGGTAGGCCTAGGACCAGGCAGTGTTTCATTCTGTTGTACATAGGGTTGATATGAGTCGGTACTGACTCGATGGCACCTAACAACAACAACAACAACAACCAGAATCACAATAGTATCTCTACCTAACACTATGAGCACTGATGTGAAATCCAGAGTCAGACTGGCTTCTGTTTCCAGCTTCAACAGCCAGGCAGGCAGGTTAAGAAGAAGCATTGGTTAGAAGAAATCATGGTTAAGATGACCTGTTGCAGGCAAACTTTCTGTACTTCAGTTCTGGTTTTGCCACTGTTTACCTGTGTGATCTTGGGCAAATTACTAGATCCTTGCGACTCATCATATTGAAACAGCCATCTTGTTGAATTGTTGTTTGGAGTAAATGATTCACCACTATATATGTAAAGTGCCTAAAACAATACCTGACCCGCAATGAATGCCCTGTAAGTGTTGGCTGCCATTATCGCCATTTCAGGGCTCTTGTAATTGCTGCCTAAGCAAGGCCATATGACAATTTTAAAGGCCTCATTGGCAAAATGGGAACAATAGTATCTGTTTTGCCCACTTTGTTATGGGAATTTGATTGGAGACATCAGTGGGGGCACTTTGTAACCTGTAAAGTACTGTCCAGATGTGAGCCGTTCTGATTATCATCCAGATGTGTGGGCCATATCACTGCAGACACATCTGCGAAGAGCAAACATCTGGACACCTGGCATTCCATTCTCTCAGCCTCTGCCACCCTTTCCCCTCCCTGCTACAATTCCTTTCCCCACACAGTCCCTGTTCCCACCAGGGGGCAGCTTGCCAGTTCCACAGTTGCAGCAAGAAGAATAACATTCTTCCGTTCTATCCAGTGTGGAAATTCTACCTCTTAGTACTTTCCATCATGTCAGAGTTGCACTGAGGGTCCATTAAGGCTTCTTATGGGAAGGGAGGAGGGTGCGGGGAGAGTGAGGGAACAGGAACCCCTTTTACTGGGACTTTTACTAGCACCCCTAGAAATCTTTCCATCCAGTCACCAATGTTCTTAGTGGGTCATGGATACTGCTGGAATGTGATTTTTTTTCAAAAAAAATAGGCCAACAGCAAAAGAATGCTCCATTGAATCAAAGCACACATCCATTGCATATTTTTTCTTCCCCCCAACCATTTTTCCTCTTTGCTTTCCCAAACACAACAGTGTCTCGGTTAATTCTCAAAGCAGTTTTGGACCTGAGGCTGAGATCACCTTGTAGGAAGTCCCTAAAATTAAGTCAATTCAGTCCAATACATATTTATTTAGCATTAACCTTGCACCAGGCACCTTGATCAGCACTGGAGAGCCAGAGTGAAAAGAGCACTGTGCTGTCCTCGGAAATCGTACAGTCTTTCCAAAACCCAGAACTTTCCAACAAACATCACATGGTAGGACTGGAGTTCCCAGGTAACATGAACAGTTAATCTCCCAGCTGTTAATCAAAAGGTTGGTTCAGGTCCATCCAAAGTCGTTCAGAAGAAAGGTCTGGGGATCTACTTCCAAATATCAGCCATTAAAAATGCTACGGAGCAAAAGTGTACTCTGACACATCTGAATTGACTGATGACAACTGATTTTGTTTTGTTTTTCTGTACTGTTGTTGTTAAGTGTCATTGAGTAGATTCTGACTCATAGAGACCCTGTATAGAGTTTTCAAGGATCCATTGGTGGGTTTAAAAAGCAGACCTTGCAATCAAGTGCTTATCCTATAGCACCACACAAGGATTCCAATAAAAGAAGTGATCCTTGGTACTTGAGGATATCGTAGGGGGAAAGTGGCTAACTCTCTCTATGTTGTCTGAGCCGAGAACATAATCAATTGCAGACTACACATTCAATACGAAGAGCATGAGTGAGCAGAGAAGTTTAAGGAAGGCCGTTGAAGGAAAAGACTTTGGTCATGCTTAAATGTATATGTCAGGGTTCATAGGTTGCAAATGACAGCAAAAGACTTGGGTCTTAGTGCCAGTGTTTGGGGCTGCTTGGTTTACAACTTGAAATGAAAAGCTGTTAAACAAGAGTTGAAGCAGCGATAAAGCCAGGAAATTCAGAGTCGGGGTAGCAAGACGAGCTCAAAAATTACACCCAGGCTTTACAGCAAAAATACAAACTGTTTGTTTCTTACACTTCTCTGTTTAAGATGCAGAGTCCTGGGAGTGAGACTCCAGCTAGCCACACTCATGCTATGAGCCTGGGTGCTGAAAAGAATAAGCAAAGTTGACTCTTTAAGTCCTACAATATCCAGGAATCCCTGGATGGTGCAAATGGTTAACCGTTGGATTACTATCTAAAAGGTTGGCTGTTCAAGTCTCCTCAAAAGTGCCCGGGAAGAAAGGCTTGGCAAACTGCTCCTAAAAGGTTACAATGTCTTGAAAATTCTACAAAGTGCAGTTACCACACCGAGTCACCAAGAGCCAAAATGGACTTGACAACAACTGTTTTTTTTTGTTTTTGTTTTCAAGGCTGTACCTAATGGGGAGTCCTTGTTTGATGCTGTAGGATATGTACTGGACTGCTAACTGTAAGGTTGATGGTTCAAACCTACCAGCTTCTTCTTGGAAACCCTATATAGGGCCTCTATAAGTCAGAATTGACTCCACAGCACTTAAAAACAACATACCTAATGGTGCAGAGGTGATTCTCTGTTCCCTTCATCTACCTACCCCCCAAAAATTGTCTGTTGGGAGGGAGTTGCTGAACTACATAAAAAAATTGTAGCTGCCTACTATAGCAGGAAGGAGCCCTGGAAGCCTAGTGAGTGACACATTGGGCTGTTAAGTGCATGGTCATCGGTTCAAGACTACCAAACACCCCTTGGGTACAGCCTTGTTCTAAAAATCTATAGTCTCAATTCAACAGCACACAACCAGCATCACCACTACATCAAGAATTAAGTAGAAGAAAAAAGATAGCAAGAGTATCCCTGCATATAGGAAAAGCAAGACGAAAAGTGTGGAGGTTTGGAAAAATAAGGGGTGGGCCTAGAATTTCAAGTAGTTTGGCATTACTTGGATACAAGGCATGAGACAAATAGTGATCAGGTGTAAACAGGAGAAAACAAGAGATGCTTAAACTTAATCTGTGCTATGGGATGGTTGGAATAATGAAACTACAGTGACACCTTTGCCTATGTCATTGCTGTTTGGAAATATTGTGTTGTTTATGCCCAGTGTAGAGGGCTGCAGTGTGTTCTGTGACGGTCACATCCCACTGACACTGGGATAAATAGATTAAACAAGGCCAAATACCATTAACCCAATTACAGATGTGCTGAGCCGGCCCTGAGTTTGGCCTATCCCCAACTTGAAGACTCACTTGGAGACTTAAAAGGAACAAAGGCAGAAAATTCTGTCTGTGGCCCATGCCCCACACCCACAGCCACCCATGGAAACCCCTGCTGCCCAATAATCACCCTTTGTTCTGTTTTTGTTAATTTTTGTTTTTAGTGTGAGCCCCAGTGTCTTATGTAACAGAGCATGTGGTTGGGTGAGAAGCTCTTTCCCCCTGAAGTTAGATTTTTTTCTGGTACTAGAAGTGGTACCAAGGGAATGGACCAGAAAAAAAAAAAAAAAAAAACTAAAGAAAAAGAAAAACACAGCCATTCTTGAGCACCTACTGTGTTCCAGGCTTTATGTTATGTCCTTTCATATCCATAATCATACTTAGAATGCATTCCCCACAACATTCTGGAAAATTAGGTTAATCTGGTGATTCCTGGTTTTCTAAAGAGAAAACTGTCTTTCAAGTCTGTTACGTTTCCATGTTTGGACAAGATGGGATTTGAACCTACATCTGTTTGACTACAAGGACCCATAGTCCTTCCTCAAGATTACCTCTTAACAGTTCCTTTGATGGGCATTTTGCTCCTTATTACAGGGACCTGCATCTCCTGTTGGTTGCTTTTCAATGTTTGTCCATCTAGAGTCCTGTGATACGGTGGGTTAAAAGTTGGACTGTGAACTACAAAAGTCAAAGGTTCAAACTCATCAGCCATTTTGAAGGGGAATGATGAGGCTCTCTGTTCCCATAAAGATTTAGAGTCTTAGCAACCTAAGGAACAAATCTCCTCTGTCCTGCAGGGTTACTATGGGTCCAGATCCATGGGATGGCAGTGGGTTTGGTTATTTTGGGTTAGAGGCCTTGGAAGGAATGCTAGTGGCACAGTGGTTAAGTGGTTGATTAAGAAGCGGCTCCATGGAAGAAAGTTGTCGCGGCCTGCTGCTGTAAAGATTAAAGCCTTGGAAACCCTATGACACAGTTCCACTGTGTCCTGTAAGGTCACTTCTATGACTCAGAATTTACTCAACAACAAACAAGAGTTTGAGTTTTGTTTTTTGGTGTGATTTTTTTTTTTTGAGGGTCCCTAGGTGGCACACAGTTAAATACTCAGAACCAAGCTACTTACTAAAATATTGGCAGTTCAAACCCGACTAGAGGCACCTTTCTAAAAAGGTCACAGCCATGAAAATTCTATGGGGTCACAATGAGTCAGAATCAACTCCACCACAACTGGTTAAAGATGGAAAGCTTAACACCCTACACACACACAAGCAGCCTTTTATAGAAGACAAAACAACTTTCATGAGCAAACCTCTTCTATTTTCTTGTGAAGGAATTTAATAATTTAGCTGCATACCTATTATTCCAATATCTGAAGATGAGATTTGGCCTCAGTGTAATCCCCATGTAAATTAAGACTCTTCATGTTTATGCTGGAATGGCCCTTAGAAATCATCCTGACCTTTGGTTCTCTATCATCACAAGCAACAAAACTACCCTTGGAAAGGAGTCCTGGTGTGGTGCTATGGGTTAATATGCCAGACTGCAAAGCCATTTGAACAGCAAAGTTGGTAGTTCAAGCTCACCATCTGCTCCTTAGAAACCCTATACAGGGTTGTGATGGGTCAGAATCGCCTCAACAGCACTTCACAACAACCCTGGGAAGAGTGTGAACATACAGATACCCTGACCTTTGTTAATATTGGCTCAATCGGAATCTCAAGGAGTGGGACCTGGGAATCTGTAGTTTCCACATCATTGGGATGGCCAGCCAACCCAATAATATACCCTTTCAGTCCAATTTTCCACATTATGGTGCATGGGAGATCAAGATCCACATTGTTGTTGTTGTTGTTGTTGTTGTTAAGTACCATGGAGTCAATTCTGACTCATAGTCATCCTGCACAGGGTTTCCGAGGCTGCAAATCTTTACGGGAGCAGAAAGCCTTGTCTTTCTCCTGAGGAGCAGCTGGTAGTTTCGAACTACAGACCTTGAGGTTAGCAGCCTGATTTGTAACCACTATGCTACCAGAGCTCCTTAAGATCCAGATAGGAGAAGGAAATTGAGGGAAGTTTCACAGCCAAACGCTCATGGTTTTATTTTCTAGTGCACACATAGAGTTCCTCTAAGCACATGTTTCTTGCTTTGCCCTAGAAAGTCTGTTCATAGACTTTGGGGTAGAATAACCTGCAAGTGAGTGAAGAAACTACATCACCTCTGATCATCAAACCAGTGAACCACAACCAAACTAGTGTTTGTACGGTAGAACTGCCTAGAGAAGCTGGGCCCCATTGGCATTGGCCAATGGTAAAGCTTTCCTCTCTGCCCCTCCCTACCTGTCCCACTTGTCAGGAAAGCAGATGGGCCTGGGGTTACTGTACGGTCAAGAAAGCACTGGAGTTAAAATTGGGGAGTATTCCATTCTTACTTCTGCCAGCTGTATAACATTCAATAGGCACTTCTTTTCTGGTCTTCAATCTCCCAATTATTAAATTGGAAAAATTGGCTTCTGGAATGGTATGAGAGATGAGTTGTAGAGTCATAGTGTTTTAAGTTACAACTGTATCTGGTTCTTTCCTAATGGTACAACTCTAGGAAAACCACACAATTTCCCTGAGTATCAGGGCCTGTTCTGCAAAATGGGAGTGTGGACAGTTATATCATGGGCTATAAGTGAACTGAAGGAGCTCTGGTAGTGTGGTGGTTACAAATCTGTCTGTGAACTGCAAGGTCAGCAGTTCGAAACTACCAGCTGTTCCACGGGAGAAAGGTGAGGCTTTCTGCTCCTGTAAAGATTTACAGCTTCCGAAACCCTGTGCAGGGTTGCTATGAGTCGGAAATGACTCCACGGCACATAACAACAACAACAACAAGTGAACTGAAATCCATTCAGTGGCAACAAGTTTGGCTTGGTTTGGTCTAGGTGATCACTAGGTGAGATACTGCAATTAAAGTGCTTTTACATGGCCCCTAGCCAGATGGCCATCAGTGTCCTTGTGATTGAAATGTATCATTCTACTCTGAACTGCCAAGAGAAAGACCTCTGTGACCAAGGAGAAGAATGTTGAAGCCTTAACCTTGGCATATACTTTTCCATTTTGGGGGATAGCCTGACTCTCCTGTCCTTTCATGGCTCCTTAAACATCCTACGAATGAATGGGCTGATTATCACAGACAAAGAAAGAAGCTCAAAGACCTGCTCTGGCCTGCAGAGTCAAATCCATTTCTCAACCTCAGTTTCCTCATTGATCATATAGATCATGGTTTCCATTTTAAAAGCCTCGGACAAAAAGGTTTTGGAACTATGTGGTACACTGTCTGCACACATTTTCTGAGTCCCTGGCTGACACACATGGTTAAGTGCTCAACTGCTAGCAGAAAGGTTGTTGGTTCAAACCCACCCAGAGGTGCCTCAGACAACATGCCTGGCTTCCTCCAAAAGGTCACTGACTGGAGAACCCTTGGGAGCGATTCTACTCTGTGCACATGGGGGTCACCATCCACAGCACCAACTGTCACGTGGTTTAAGCTGTCCTCAGCCTTGGAGACATAAAGCATGGCTTTACCCAGGAGGTTATATTTTCAGGGAATATAGACACCTAAAGGAACAATTTGAACTCAGTTCTCAATGGGTTAAGCAAAACTACCTCAGGAGTACCTAACCTAAATTTGGGGGATGTGGTCAGAACAACTTTCTCGGAATAAGAAGCACTTCTCCTCTGGGAGTTGACTTAGTAAATGTCAACATTCTCTGCAAATATATAGAATATATAAGATATCAATCTATCTTTATAGAGAAAGATATATAGAAATATATATATGAGATAAATTTAAAAAGCCTTTGGATTTTCCTCCATCCTTTTCCAGTTGAGGATCCTGAGGACTCGAGAATCCTACAATATTACAGCTGAAGGATTCCTCAGTAAAATTCTGGTCCAGCCAACCTGGTTATGAAGTGACCTTTAAGGAGAGACTATGGATATACTCTCGGGATCCCACAGCTCTTATTTTTAGAGCTGGGCCCAGAATGTGAATTCTTGACTTCCTATTTGAGGTGCTCTTGCTATCTGAACTAACAGCCCCCCACAACTCCTCTGTCTCTCTCTCTCTCTCTCATACATACACCACACATGCCCAACTATCCGGAAGAGCACACCTGTGGCCCTGCACCCTCCCCTGCTGCCAGCTCTTGTAAAACAGGAAAACAGAATAGCTTGGCTTCTGCTGTAACATGTACAAACACATGGAGCAAAGTTTCCAAAGGGAGACAGACAGTGAGTGCCTTTCAGGGTCTGGCAGTTTTATGGGCAGAGGCCAATTAAAAAACACACCCCCACACAAAGCCCGTGGGTTTTGTTTGGCTGAGGCCCTGTTCCCATGCTCTTTGCACACTGTATTGATGTCACAGATTGGAAGGGCCGCTGTTCTCGAGGGTTCCTGGGCAAGCAGGGTGCTGTCTGGGGGTCTTTTCTTAGGGTCTCCTTATTCTTGGCATCAAGCTCGATTTTCTAGAGATTTGGTTATGAGCTAAGTCCAGTGCCCCCTCCAGGGTACAAAGAGAATCTTACCCATACTATGCCCTTGCGTTGCTCATAGTGTTCTGAGAGAGGGTGACTTTGAGAGGAGGGTGGCAGAATAGAAGCAAAAAGTCCTCACTGTGAGAGTCCTGAGGAGAGAATTACCAGCTACTTCTGGGAAAGGCAAAATGCCTTAGGGAGCCAAAGAGTAACATCTGAGCTGGATCGGCCCAAGTGGATTGAGCGTTCCTGGCAGAGGGAACAGCAAATATGAAAGCTGAGAGAAGAGGAGTGAAAGGCCATTAGTGAGACTTGTTGGTGGGGTGTGGCTAAAGAGTAGAGTGTTCAGTGCGAGAGTGACAACAGCTAGCATGTATGTAGTATTTGTTAACCACCAGATACTCTTCTAAGGGTCTAACATATTGAACCAGAGTCCTGGTGTGACGCTATAGGAACAGCACTAGACTACAAGGTTGGTTTGAATTGCAAGGACAGTGGTTCAAATCCACCCGCTGTTCCTCTAAAACCCTATACAGGGTCACGACGAGTCAGAACTGACTCAACAGCACTGAACAACAACAAAGAAGAAATGCAACTAGAATGTTCCTTAGAACAAGGATGGTGAGATTTACTTTATACATATCATTAGGAAAGACTAATCACTTAAAAAGGACTTCATGTTTGGTAAAGCAGAGGGTCAGCAAAAATAAGGGAAACCCTCAATGTGACAGACTGATACAATAGCCACAAGAACAAACACAAAAATACCAACAATCATGAAGATGGTACAGGACCCACACAAGGTTTTGTTCTTTTATAAATCAGATCACCATGAGTTGGAGGCAACTTGATGCAAACTAACAACTATCCCCCTCTCCACACAGGGGGAAGAGGAAAAATGGAGAGATGAAGTCAGATTGTCCAGTGGTTGGACACTTAGCAATCAGTGATTTTTGTGGCCATGAGAAAGACTGGGACTTTTCCTAGAGCTCTATGTAGAGTCTACTGGGGAGGTAGTATTACTGAAAAAACTGGAAGTCGAAGATTCCCAGTTCTTTGTCAGTTCTGCACCACCCTTGTTGAAGTGCTGATTTTTTTTTTTTAGGAATAAGTTTTCCAAATGGAGCCAATAATTCCACCCTTGTCAACCTCAAGTAGAGGCTGAAAAGATAAAAGAGAGATAAGTGAGAAGCGCTCTTTGTACATGAGACAGCGTTCAATGTAATCCCTCACGTCCTTGACACCTGCATATTTCCTAGTGTGGTAAGGGAATCCAGAGTATGAATGGCTTACTCGAGTTACACAGCCAACTTACTATAGAGGCAAGACTAGAAATCAGGGCTTCGAACCTCTGGAGCCAGCAGAGTATAGTAGCTAAAACCACTAGCTCTAGAGTCAGACTAAATTTGAATTAAAAATTTGGTTGACCATTTACTAGCTTTCTGAGAGTGGGAGAAAGATGGGGCTTTCTGTTTCCATGGAGATTTACAGCCTCAGACACCCTATACTGGATTACTATGAGTTAGAACTGACTTCACAGCACTCAACCACCACAACAAAGCTATCTGAGAGGAGCCCAGGAGCACAACAGTTAAGTGCTTAGCAGCTAGCCAAAGGTTGATGGTTCGAACCCACTCAGCTGTTCCCTGGAAGAAAGGCATAAAGATCTGCTCCTGTAAAAATTACATCCTACAAAATCTTATGGGGCCCTTCTGCTCTGTTACGTGGAGTCATTTTGATGCAATAACACCTAGCAAAAATACAAGAACTGTCTGAAACCAAGAAGTTGTTTAAGTTCTTCGATACTGAATTACTGCATCTCTAAAATGTGGACAATTAGAAAAACAAAAAACAGAATTATGAGAAGTATATGAAATAATATAAGTAAAGAATCTGGCCTATGGTGAGCAATCAATCAATTAAATGGTGATGATGATGATAAAAAGAAATACGAATCCAGCACTGTTTCCAACAGACCAGTGTTTCTGTCTTCCACAAGACTCTATACTTTAAACAGCTCCTCACAGTGGATCATGCACTTGCATTTGGAAGCCATTGCACATTTGTGCATACTCACATACTGGTCTGTACATGGTTTAAACATAGAGCCAAATGATATTCTTGGCTTTCTTATGTTCCAGTTACTATGTTTGCATGATACAAAATCATGCCTCTTCCTTGAACCCATGTGAGACATCATCCTCATCATTCTAGTTCTGACCACGTGACTCAAGACACCAGATAAAGAAAGATCCAAGTCACAGGGATTCTTAGTTAGCAATTCCTGTTGACCTCCGTTAGATTCAGCCTTGGATTTAGCTCAGATTCCCTCATCCTGACCTCTTGAATAACACCTACAATCTCCTAATGAGTCTTTCCCATTTTCTCTACTCCCTTATTTTGAAGTCAGAGGTCTCTTTTCAAAATGCCAGGCCTATGCTTTCAATCCAGTGGTTCCCAATGACCAACATGGTCTCACTCTACCAATGTCTCCAGGCACACCCTCATCTCTCCTTCTATACCAGTCGTTCATCATCCCTCATATGCTGATCTCTCTGACTATAAGCCTCTTTGTCTACATTCTTCTACTGTAAAGGCTTTTCTGATCACTCAGTGCTCAATGGCAGAGTTCACATCAACCATTCTTTCTTATGTAAGTAAGTCATTAAAAGAGCTGTTTATTGAGAGCTTTTGTCTCCCAAGCATCCAATAACCATACATACATTGTCTAATTCAATCTTTGAGGTAGTATTATTTATCCCCTTTAATGGATGGAGAGCAGGAGCCCTAGTTGCACAGTGGCTAAAGCAGTTGGTTGCTAACAAAATGTCACTTGGCCATAAGTCAAAATCCACTCCATGCCAATGGGTTTGCTTTTTCTTAGACAGATGAAGAAAATGAGGCCTAAAGAAATTAAGTTAACTTGGCCAGGCAAACCTGAGCTTTTAGTCAACAAGATCTGTGGAGTTTGCCTTGTAAATTTCTCTCATGGCCCAACCCCTACTCACTGTAATGGCAAGTCAATATTTAAACTCAGATTGGTTTCACTCCAATGTGTCTGATTTTATCATACAATATTTAGTTAGCTCAGTTCTGGAAGTTCCTTAAGGGTAGAAGCTGAGGTCCTGTTCATCCTTGGAAATCAATATTCAAGCACTGATTGGCAGTTTCAAAGGAACTTAGATTTTTATTTAAGATGGGAGGTGGGTATTGAACCCATTTTTCTTAGAAGTGTAAAGCACAGTGCTCACCAGTTTAAATTACTTAGTCTGGTTCAGATTCCAATAGATCAGTTTTAAATGAGCTATGGAATTTGGGGTAGGTTATTCAATCTGTCCCAAACTCAGATTCTCTAGCTTGTAGAATGATAATCACCATAGCACTCATAGATTTGAGGGTTAAATGAGACACACACACAGAGAGTTGTTGGTATGTTGGCTTGGGAGACTCCCTAAATAGCAATTATTAGTGTTTATCTATGTTCCACTCTTTAGAATAACACCTGCCTAGAAAAGAGCATACACATAGATAGGGTTGTCTCAGGGCGATTTCCTATGCACTCCTAATACACACCTGTGCTGTTCACAACTTCTTCACCTGATGGCAGAGACCACAAGGGCAGTTGCATTCTTTGCCAGCATAGTGGGGCATGAGCTCCTATGGCATTTTCTGGGACAGCACATGAATCTATTCAGCATGCAGAGCCTTATTTGCACTTCAAGAATTTTTCTTTTTCTTTTTCCATCGAAACATCTAACAAATATTGATCTAACCTCCTTTCCAGCCATGGCAGGGCGCACGTACACACCTGTGACATCAAGCTTCTGGCTTCTTATTCATGATAGCCTGAGGATGCCTAGGAAGGGCTGAAAGCTCCACAGTGTCAGGAAAAGGAGATGTATTTGGAGACAGCTCAGTGGCAGATTTCTCGGGGGGAATACATACATTATCTAATTTAATCTTTGAGGTAGTATATTTATCCCTTTTAAAGGATGGAAAGCAGGAGCCCTAGTTGCTATCCAAGGCCATAGCCATTTCTGAGAGCCACCAAAAATACCACACACTTCTCCTTTGGGCTCTTACTACTTACGTCTTTAAGTTCCACCATCATGGCCACTTCTCTGTGAGTTCGTTTTTATATCACTTATAGCTCATAATTTCACAGAGTAGTTATTACTTTCTTTAAAGCAGGATTCCCTAGGTCTGTCTCAGCCAAGTGTCCCTACCATTCCCCAAAGACTCATAGCATTATGAATACTGTCTCTATTAGGAAAAAAAAAAAACAAAAAACCTAAAATCCTACTATATGTCATACTAGGTTCAGGATAGCCACTATCTCACACTTAAGTCTCAAAACAAGATGAGACTTTCATTGTCTTCATTTTGTTGACTTCGAAACTCAAAACTAGTAATGGTAAATAGTAATGAAGTCAGGGTCCACACTTAATCATGCTCAGAACACATCTCTAACACACTGAGAGTTTAATTTTCTATAACTGTTGAGCTCATTTTTATTTCTTAGTTTGGGGCAAAACAACTGACAGCTACATCCATAGGATGACTCTAAAGAACCAGGACCCAGTACTCAGGAATGGGTACAATGAGAAGCATCTAAAAAACAGTTCGGCGTATGGTAAGAATTCCATGAATGGTAATTATAACCTTTTATTTGTTTCCTTTTTTGGAGGAAAATGTTGCTCCTTTCTGAATGTGCTACACCTGGGAGGAGAAGAGTCATCAACCTAATACAGTGAATTTGTGCGTCTAAACTTCACCTATATATTTTCAGAAGCTGAATTTCAGTAATAATATAACTTCTTGAAAGATCATGTTTGAATTTAGACTGTTGGGAATTGAGAAGATTTCCAGGTATCTGAATCATTTGGACGAATCTTTTGCTAATCTTGTTTTACTTTGCCCTCGTGGATCAGAATCCTGGTCCAAGAGGGGGACCTCAATATGTAGGCTTCCAGAAAAGGAATATTATAGTTGATCTCACCACTATTCATCAAAATTGAGAAATAGGCATATTTTTAACTGTGTATAATTCACTGACATTGAATCCATCATTCTCCTGTTCTGAATTCCCACAGTGCTCTAATCTCTTCTCTTTAGCAGATGTCATCCTTGCATTATGATATACCTGACCTACATCCCGTTTTTAAAGCTAGCTCACTTATCTGAACCCATACCAGGATATTAAGAATCTACAGTGCCTCATTGTACTCATTACCCTTTCAGGTAACACATCTGAGTATATTTTCTATTTAAAAGAAGATTCCAACCGTGGAATGCCTTCCCCATGGTCAGAGCTTACAAGCTACTATCACCTTCTGCCTGGAAAATGACAATGACCACCCACTCTGAGGTTCTTTCCAATCCACCGTCCTCCCTGCAGCTAAAATAATTTTTCTTAAATAGCAATTTGACTATTTTACTCTTTTGTTAAATTTCAGCAATGGTTCCCATTGCTTGAAGATAATACCAATTTCTTTCCACTGCTTGCCTAGCTTCCAGCCTCACCTCTTGCTACTTACAACTTCAATCTCAGGGTTTTCAGCTCCTGGAGGAGTAATATTTTCTTTATCCTGGGATTTGACTCAGTGTCCTCTCTGCCTGGAGCAAATCCCATTCCTCTTCCTTCACTGTCCAGCTAATTCCACTTCACCCTTTGCATTATAGATCATTCTTTTCAAGAAAGCATCAGGACCTGTCTAGTTTGTTTGACCCAACATTGAGTTCAAAGAACTTCTGTCTTTTTCTTGAAGAAGTGGATTGTTCCTCTCTAATCCCTACTGTACCACAAATTCCCATTGAGCAAAGAGTTTCTCTGCTTTTAGCTGCAAACTCAGTAAAAATTTCCCAATATACAAAGAGGTCCCCAAATACATCCATTGGTAAGAAATACCACCCAAGCAGAAAGAGAGACAATAGGAATTTTTAATGCATGGAAAGTCCTGCAGGGACTCTGGGTAGACCCACAGGTAGCAGGAAGAGGCAGGGGTCCTGCAAACTCTATAATGTCCAAAAAAAAAAAAAAAAATCCTAAAGACCCAAGCTTTCTCACTGCAACAATCCTTGAGGCTTCCTTCCTGATGCTGAAGAGGTCAAACTGTGTCTTCATAGTCTCCTCCAGGGGTCTATGGTTGGAAGGAGGCTGACTTAGACAGGAGGGAGAGAGAAGAGGAAAGGCCATTTGGTCTCCACCTGCCTCCAGACTGACCATCATCCATAAGAAAAGGTTAAAAAGGAGAGCCTTTGATAGAGTCAAATAATATCTTAGAAAAAAATAAACGATAGAGAAAAATGAATAATTCCAGTGGTTACAAAGTTCTCTGTCCACTATCCACAGGAGAAAAAGTTTGCTTTGGCCATGCTGGCGAGCGTCATCTGCCAGGCCCATCCTCAGCTGTACCCCAGCCCACCCGGCCCCAGGATCCGCATGTGTCTGGCTCCCCTTCCCATGGAGAGTCTCTGTGCTCACAAAAGGCAGCACCCTCCCTCACCGGCCCTTGGACTCCCCATACGTGTTTCGGGCCATGGACACCATCTTCTCCTCGCACGTGATTTTGGTGTCCTTGAGGATGCTGTACCAGACCATGCCTGCAGGCCGAACCTCCTCGCTGCGACAGAAAAGGTAGGGCACAGTGTCCACACGGCTCTGGATGTAGGCGCTTCGCAGGAGGCTGGAGCAGTGACTGCTCACCCTCTCCAATCGCCGGAGGATGAGGTGGGCCTTTCTAGAAGGGAGGAGAAGAAAATGATTGAGGAAGCTTAGAGTCAAGAGGTAGGTCTTTGAGCTGGTGAGTAAAGATCAACAGATAAACCAGGACTCCTTTCTCCCAACAATTCTCTACCTATTCCTGACCTCAGTGTGTCCTTTAAACCACCTATTCAAAAATTATCATGTAAATTATCCTTTTCAATTATGCAGTGTGTAAAAAGTGAAAGAGAGGTATAATCTTAGATCTAACACTTTCACTTCTAAGTTATAAAAGTCTCAGGAGTTAAAAGACACTAACTTTGGGACCCTGGCCATACAGCAATTATAATAATTATGCTAAATTAGAAGCAATAGAACATTTAAAATTTATTGACACTTGAAACCAAACCAAATCCATTACCATCAAATCAATTCTGACTCAGAGTTACCCTTTGGGTAGAACTGCTCTTAGGGTTTCAGAGACTGTACAGTTTTACGGGAGCAGATAACAACATCGTTCTTCTAAGGAGTGACTCATGTGTTTGAACTCTTGGTCTTGAGGATCATAAGCCAATGCATAATCCATCGTGTGTTAAATACATCTTTAAATTGTATTCAGTTTTCACAACAGTCTTAAAGTTATTGTCATTCTCACTCCTGTTTTATAGATGGGCCTCAGAGAAATTACATTAGTTGGCCAAGGTAAAAAAAATAAGTGCCGAAATTGGACATTTAGATTTAGGCCTGGACACCAACAAAGGTTACTCTTAGTTATTATATTTTCTTATTACTGAGACTCTCATACTCTTCTATCCCAGACAAAAAATTTTGGAAATCTTTCCCTTGATGCTTCTCCTTACTCAAAGCCTAAATATATTGTCCCTAAGATATAACTTCTCTGTGTCTTGTTTTCTTTTTTCCAACCCCCTCATCTCATAAATAGTGATTATGGTCTTTTTTTTGTAAGATGCCAGTGAGAATAAAGATGAGAAATGATCAAAGTCCAGTTCAGGCTTAATAAATGATAACTATAGGCATTCTCTGGTAGCATAGTGCTTACGAATTGGGCTGTGAACCTCAAGGTCTGCAGTTAGATACTACCAGGTGTTCTGCGGGAAAAAGATGAGGCTTTCTGCTCCTGTAAAGATTTACAGCCTCAGAAACCCTGTACAGGGTCACTAAGAGTCGGAACCGACTCCACGGCATATAACCACCACCGCCATAGGCATTCTGCTCCATAAAGATTTACAGCCTTGGAAACCCTACACAGGGTCACTATGAATTGGAACTGACTTCACGGCACATAACCACCACCGCCATATGCATTCTGCTCCCATAAAGATTTACAGCCTTGGAAACCCTACACAGGGTCACTATGAATTGGAATGGACGCCATAGCACACAAACATCTCCACCATTGTTATGGACTGAATTCTGTCCCCTCACAATATGTGTTGAAATCTTCACTTCTATACCTGTAGATCCAATCCCATTTGGGAATAGGATTTTATTTTATGTTAATGCAGGGGGTGCCTTAAACCTAAACTCTATTAAAATATAAAAAGAGCAGTTTAAGCACAGAAACAAGCAAGCACAATAGGGGAAAAATAAATGCCTGGTGGAGACTGCCAAGGAATCCAGAAACACTATGGCTAACAAAGCTGAGACAAGGATTTTCCCCCAGAACAGAGATAGAGCCTTCCCATTAAGAAGGTGCCTTTAATTCAGACTTCTAGCCTCCTAAAGTGTTGTTGTTGTTGTTGTTAAATGCCGTCGAGTCGGTTCCGACCCATAGCGACCCTGTACAGGGTTTCCGAGGGTGTAAATCTTTACGGGAGTAGAAAGCCTCATCTTTCTCCCGCGGAGCAGCTGGTAGTTTCGAACCGCTGACCTTAAGGTTCGCAGCCCGATTCGTAACCACTACGCTACCAGAGCTCCTAAAGTGTAAGAAAATAAATTTCTGTTCACTGCAGTCACCAACTTGTGGTATTTCTATTACAGCAACATTAGTTATCTAAGACAGTTACTATTCTAAAGAATTATCATGATGATGTTTCAGGATTCAGGTCAAACCAAACACAATTTTTAGCAAGAATCACTCTGGACTATAGCAGTCCCCCCTCCTCAGCACCGCCCCCCCCCCCCCACACACACACACTCTGATAGTTTACTGTACTGTGGTGGCTTGCGTGTTGTTGTGATGCTAGAATCTATGTCACTGGCAGTTTAAATATGAGCAGTGTTACCCAAAGTGGACAGGTGTCTGTTCCTACCAAGATATTCAGACTCAGAAACCGTAATGAAGAGCATCTCTACTCTGTCCTACCCGGCCACTGTGAATCAGAAGTGTTAATGGCAGTGGGTTAATGTTGCTACTCTTGTTGTTAGGTGCCATCTAGTTGTTTCCAACTCATAGTGACTTTTTGCATCACAGACCAAAATACTGCCAGGTCCTATGCCATCCTAACAATCTGTGAAACTTAAGCCCAATGCAGCTGCCACTGTACCAAACCATCGCTTGTCTGCCAGTTTGTCATACTGTGGTGGCTTTCCTATTGCTGTGATATTGAAAGTTATTACCAGCAGGGTACACCCATGGTGGACAGGTTTCGGTTGAGCTTCCGGACTAGAAAGACAAGAAAGGAGGAGGCACAGACTACTTGTGAATGTTTAACCACTGAAAACATTATGAATAGTGGTGAAACACTATCAGATAACACCCAAATACTGAATATTAAAACATGATGAATAGCACCAGAATATTGTCAGATATAGTGCCAAAAGATGAGCCCCTCAGGTTGGAAGTCACTCAAAATACAACTAGGGAAGAGCTGTCTCTTCAAAGTAGAGTTGACCATGGTGACAGGAATGGAGTAAAGCTTTAAAGCTTTCATTTGCTGATAAGGCACAACTCAAAATAAAGAGAAACAGTTGTAAACATCCATTAATAATCACAATATAGAATTGAAATTCCATGTATGTAGTAAATTCCACATATAGTAAATCTAGGAAAACTGGAAGTTGTCAAAATTGAAATGGAACACATGAAGACCAATCTCCTAGGCTGAAATGGATTGGCACTGGCCATTTTGAACCTGACCATCACATGGAGTACTATGCTGAGAATGAGAAATTGAAGAGGAATGCATCATATTAATCATCTAAAACACTATTTCAAGCTACCAGCTGTTCTGCAGGAGAAAGATGAGGCTTTCTACTCCTGTAAAGATTTACAGCCTTGGAAACCCTGTACAGGGTCGCTATGAGTCAGAACCGACTCCACAGCACATAACAACAACAACATATTAAAGTATAACACTGTCTGTGGTAAGGTAATATCCATACCCCTACAAGGAAGATAGTTAATGCAACCATTATTCAAATGTACACACTAACTACTAAAGCCAGTGATGATGAAATTGAAGAATTCTACCAACTTCTTCAGTGTGAAAGTGACTAAACCTTCCATTAAGAAGTATTATTACTGGCAATTGTAAAGCAAACTGAAAACAAAGAGATATAATTAGTAGTTGGAAAATATGGCTTTGGTGATAGAAACAATATTGGAAAACACATGAAAAAAATTTGCAAAACCAATGATTTATTCATTGCAGATACCTTTTTAAAACAACATAAAGACAACTATATACATGGACTTCACTAGAAAGAATGCAAAGAAATTAAATTGACTACATCTGTGGAAAGAGATGATGGAAAAGCTCCAAAGCATCAGGGAAAGCAAGGCCAGGAGCAGACTGTGGAATAGACCATCAATTGCTCATATGCAAGTTCAAAATAAACCTGAAGGAAATTAAAATAAGTCCACAAGAGTCAAAATATGAACTTGAACATATCCCACCTGAATTGAACTTTGATGCACTAGACACTAATGACTGTATACCAGAACAGTTGTGGGATGACATCAGGAACATCATATAGGAAGAAAGCAAAAAAGGTCATTAAGATGACAAGAAAGGAGGAAAAGGTAAAAATGGATGCCAGAAGAGACTCTCTGAAACTTTCTGTTCAGTGTAGAGATAATAATGCAAATGGAAGAAATGAGAAGGTATAAAAGCTGAATAAAAAATTTCAAAGGTCAGCTGGAGAAGACAAAGTCAAATGTTACAACGAAACCTGTAAAGACCTGGAGTTAGATAATAAAAGGGAAGAGCACACTCAGCATTTCTCAAGCTGAAAGAACTGAAGAAAAAAATTCAAGCTTTGACTTGCAATATTGAAGGACACTATGGGCAAAATATTGGACGATGCAGAAAGCATCAAAAGAAAATGAAAAGAATACACGGTCACTATTCCAAAGAGAAATGGTTGATTTTCAACAGGTAGCATATGATCTAGAGTCAATGATCCTGAAGGAAGAAGTCCAAGGCTCATTGAAGGCATTGGCAAAGAACAAGGCACTGGGAATAGATGCAACACAAACTAAAAAAATTCAACAAACTTAGGAAACACTGGAGCCACCCATTCAACTATGCCAAGAAGTTTGGAAGACAGCTCCCTGCTCAACTGATTGGAAGAGATGTATGTCAGTCCCCAGACCAAAGAGAGGTGACCCTAAGGAATGCAGAAATCACATGCATATAAAATTGTGTTGAAGATAATTCAAAAAACAGCTACAAGGGAACTTCCAGAGGTTCAAGTCAGAGTCAAAGGACATGAAATGAGAGTATCTTGTATGAAAGCAGAGAATACCAGAAACAGTTTAACCCATACTTTATTGACTACACAAAGGCTTTTGACTGTGTGGATCATGACAAGCTATGGACATGATTGTCGAGAATGAGTATTCCAGAACACGTACTTGTGTTCGTGAGGAACCTGTACAAAGACCAAGAGGCAGTCACTCGAACTGAACAAGGGGACACTGAATGGTTTAAAATCAGAAAAAGTGTGTGCCAGTATTGCATTCTTTCACCATATTTATTCAATCTGTATGCTGAGCAAATACTCTAAGAAGATGGATTATAAAATGAAGCACGTGGCATCAGAATTAGAAGAAGACTCATTAACAACCTGTAATATGCAGATGATGCAATTTTCCTTGCTGAAAGTGAAGAGGATTTAAATACTTACTGAAGTATTTAAGTATTTACTTAATGAAGATTAAAGAACACAATCTTCAGTATGGGTTGCACCTCAATGTATAGGAAACAAACATCCTCACCACTGGACTAATAACAGCATCCTGATAAATGGAGAAAAGAATGAAGTTGTCAAAGACTTCATTTTGCTTGCATACACCCTTAACACTCATGGAAGCATGAGTCAAGAAATCAAACAATGTATTGCATAAGCAAATCTGCTGCACAAGACCTCTTTAAAGTCTTGAAGAGCAAAGATAGTTTGAGGACTAAGGTGCACTTGATCCAAGTCACGGTATTTTTAGTAGCCTCACATGAATATGAAATTTGGGCAATGAATAAGGAAGATCATAGAAGAGCTGATGCTTTTGTGTTGGACAAGAATATTAAAAGTACCATGGACTTCAGGAAGAGCAAACAAATCTGTGTTGGAAGAAGTACAGCTAGAATGCTCCTTAAAAGACAGGATGGCCAGACTTTGTCTCTCATAATTTGGCATATTATCAGGAGTGACCTGCCTGGTGAAGGACCTTATGCTTAGTTAAGTGAAGGGTCAGCAAAATAGAGGGAGACTCCCAATGAGATGGATTGGCACCGTGACAGCAGCAATCAGCTGGAGCATAACAATGGAGTTGATGAAGAACCAGGCAGTGTTTTCCTTCTGTTGTATATAGGTGATTCTGAGTCAGAACCCACTTGAAGGCACCTAACAACAACAACATGGCAGTCACTGTTAGACATTTATGAAGAGACTTTTATCCAGCAGCACGGAGAGGACCAGTGATAGAATCCATATTGGCATAGGAATTTAAAGCTAGCAAGGATCTTGGAGATTTCCTAGTCCAGGGTTTTTCAACAGCAGCACCATGACATTTCAGTCTGAAGAACTCTCGCAGTGTTGCAGGAACTGTCCTGAAAAATATTTAGGAGCATCCTTGGCCTCTGTTTCCACATGCCAATAGACCTCCCGTTCCATTATGACAGTACAAATGTTTCCAGACATTCCCAAATGTCCCGCTTGGAAAAAAATTACCTCCAATTAAGAACTCCTGACCTACATTGTCCTATTCTCTTTAGATATGTAGAAACTGGGGCTTAGAGAGGGATCTATCCACTGTAGTTACAACTCATGATGATCCTCAAGGACAAAGTAGTACTGTGTCATAGAATTTTGGTTTTTTTTTTTAACTTTTTTTTGTGTGTGATTTGGGTGAAGGTGTACAAAGCACATCAGTTCTCCATTTAAGAATTCATAGACATTTTGCTTCATCTCATTGATTGCAACCCCCACATAGAAACATCACTATTCCAATTCTTTCCTGTGGTTCCACTTTCCATTCCTCCTTCTTTCGTAACTCCTCTGAACTTTGTTCTTGGGTAAATGCTGCACTCTGGATCTCAAATAGTTGATTATTGTTAGGTGCGTGTACCTCACAAGTGTTACTGTTCTCTTTATAGACCTGTCTATTTGGCTGAAAATTGAGCCATGGGGGTGAGTTCATTTTCAGACCTGAAGGGTGAGTAAGGGCCATAGTTTGAGGGATTCCATCAGTCTCTATCTACCAATAAGTCTGGTTTATTTTATGATTTTGAGATTTGTAAGTCTTTACAGAAACAGACATTCCTTATCCTATGGAATGGCTGGTGTGCTTGAACTGCCAATGTTGTGGTTAGCAGCCCAACCCTAACCCACTGTGTCACGAGGCCTCCTTTAGAGAGGGTAAGGGATGTCCCTTCCCTAGGTCACAGCACACATAAGTTTCAGTGTCAAGGGGGTCTGTCTTAATGTGGAGTCCATTTCTGTGTACATCCCAAAGCTTTCAAGATGCCCAGGAATCATGAAAAGCTAAATGAGAAGTTCTCTCCTGCTGTCCTCTCCGTGCCCCTCTCAGACCCTGGGAGGAAAGGTGTTTTATGACAACAGACCCCACAAATGGGAGACTGTGTTAGGCACCTGTGTGGTGGCTGGTAAAGGAATGGGCTTATGTGTGTACATTTTGTGGGAACGATTTATGAGGTGCTTTTCAAAAAGTCCTCTTTGTATAGTTCAACACTTGGGTGGAATATTTCCTGAGGTGCCAAGAATTCATAGCTTCATAATCACACTAGAGTTACTGCTCTACCCACACTCCTCTCTCTTCTCTGGTAAATGCCACCCCAAAAAAGCCTGAGGTGTATGTTTCCCCCATACGCCACCTCCCTTTGAGTGCATGCTCCCTTCCTTAATACTTCTGGGTCCTTGGGAATTTGACTTAACATCTCTAAACCAGCTCTGCCATTTGAGAAGTGGGACTTGTGTGGGGCCAAAGGAGATAAAGCAGCCACATTGCTCATTTACTGATCATTTTTTAATGGCAGAAGTCCTGGTTTGCTACAATGACAAGCAAAAGGAAAAAACAGGTGGCAAAAACATTAATAAAATGAGGCAGACAAGATATGGGAAAGAGGAAGATGCATAGGGAGGACCAAGGCTTCCAAGTGGAAGTGGAATTGTTATAGAGACTCAAAAACAAGTAGGAGTTAAAAGGGAAATGCTGTAATAGCTGGGATAGATAAAGGAATTCTGATAAGAGAGTGCATAGAAATTTGGAGAACATCTGATTTATAGCCTGCAAGTGAAGATTCAGTGTGATAAAACTGGAGAAATGACTGAAAGCCTGGCCACTGGAGCTTTGAAACGGGGCACTTGTTATAGAGAAGTGTGGCAGCATACAGACTCCAGAGTCTGACTGATGGGTTCAAATCCCAGCTTCGTCACTTACTAGCAGTGTGATCTGGGGCACGTTGCTTTGGCAGTTATGTGATTTTGTTTCCTAACGCATGAAATGGGAATAATCACTGTACCTACCACAATGGTTGTTTTAAGATTTAAATGAACAACAAAGAATCTATAATAAGCCCTCAAGAAATGCTATCTATATTTATTTTCTTGAGAGAAAATGGAGATGGTATTGAAGTATTTTAAGCAGGAATGTGTCATGTGGTATGAACTAGTAAGATATATTTCTGGTTGCCTTGAGGAGAGTCTATTGGGGGTAGGGAGTTAGGATTAGAAGTAAGAAATGAAGTAAAGTGTTAACAGTGTTAACCATTTCTCATTAGTAGGAGTTTGGGTTTATTTTGTCACTAACTTGTAAAAAGTTACATAGTCTTTCTGAGCTCGCTTCCTGGTTTATAAAATGAGCACAATATACTGGCCATTCCTATACTAATAATTGGAGTCTTGGTGTGGCGCTGGACTGCAAGGTCAGTTTGAACTGCAAGGTCGGTGGTCCAAACTCACCAACTGCTCCCAGAAACCTCTCTACAGGGTTGCTATGAGTAGGAACTGACTCGACGACACTCAATGACAACAACAGCGAGTCGGAAGGGACACAAAGGCAAACAACAACAAAATACTAATAATTATACAGCAACACAACATAGGGGTATAAACCCACTGCCACCAAAATAATTCCAACTCAAAGCAACTCTTGTAGGGCTTAGGAGACTGGAAATTTTTACAGGACCAGACAGCCTCAGCTTTCTCCCACAACATTGTTAAGTGCCATCTTGTTGGTTCCGACTCATAGTGACCGTGTACAGAGTTCTTGAAGAGCAACTGGTGGGTCTGAACAGCCAACAAAATGGTTCACAGTCCAGTGCTGATCCTACAGCTCCACAGAAGTTCTAGGAAGTAAATAAATGAACACAGAAAAGTGTTTGGCACTTTGTAAGCACTTGGCATGCTAGAAAATATCATCACTCTCACCACCAGTCTTGGTGTAGCGCTGCAGGATAATGCACTGAACTGCTAGGTCAGTTTGAATTGCAAGGTTGGTGGTTCAAACTCACCAGCGGCCCCTCAGAAAGTCTATACAGGGTCACTATGGGTCAGAACCAACTCAATGGCCCTTAACTACAACAACAATCACCGCCACAACCACTACCACCACCACCACCATAGTTACTAGGCATCTTTTGTTTTCCAAACTCTGGGGATGAATACGAGCTAGTGTGAGTCTTATGAGCCTTTGTGTGTCTACAGCAGAAGACAGACAGACAAAACTGTGAATAGTCTTTAGTTCAGGGGCTGACTGCTGGATTAGAGCACATGCAATGTGCTATGGGCATATATAAAGTTGGCACCTAATCAGTTTATGGGATGGCAGTCTTCCCAGAGGAAGACTTAAAAGCTAAGATAGGTCTTCAAAATGACACAACTGTTTCACGTCATGAGGAGACAGAGGAAATGGTCCTCCATTATTTAGCCTGGAGAAAGCATCCGTTACTGTTGTTGTCAATGACCAGTGCAGACAATGGGTTGGAGACTGGGGAGCCTGACAGACATCAGTTCACGAAGACTCTTCTAAGTCATGCTGTATTTACATATTATTCTTGGGGAAATGAAGAGCCATTATTTGGTCTAGACAGTCACACAAATGGGCAACAAAGTCAAAATGAGGTTGAAAAGGACCATTCCTCTGCCTAACTGGACTAACTTTCCCTTGTGTGGATGGAGGAAACTGAGGCTTAAAATGAGAAAATGATTTGCATAAGGGAACACTTTGGATTAGGAACAAAAGCAAAAGAGAATTCAGGATTATGATAGTGTAGAGTGGAGATGAAGAACTAACTCTGGAGTCCGAGATTCAAATTATAGCTCTGTTATTTAACATATTTGTGGAGTATGAGTAAGGTTTCCAATACCACTAACTCTTGGTTTCTGCATTGGTAAAATGGGAATAATAATAGTTACTGGGAGGATGAAATGGGTAATTTACTTACTTTTCAGTCAATGGTAACCATGATTCAAAATAGCATATTGTACTGAAAAGGACACAGGCTTTAGCACCCATTAAGGCAAGTCATTTCACCCTTGTGGACCTCAATTTCCTCATTAGTAAAATGAGAATGTTGCTGTATCTGCTCTCCAGTCAGCCCCTGACTCTTCATAGCAACTGCATGGACAACAGAATGAAAGGCTGCCTCGTCCTGTGTCACCCCATCCTCAGTTGCGACTCAAAAATAACTGGCTGATGTTCAAAGTAGATCACGAGGCCTTTCTTCTTAGTCCATCTTAGTCTAGAAACTCTGCTGAAACCTGTTCAGCATCATAGCAACACACAAACCCCCACTGACACGTGGGTAGTAACTACACATGAGATGTGTGTTGGCCAGGCATCAAACCGAGGTCTCCCACATAGAGGGCAAGAATTCTTTTACTGATGGGAATAACAACACCTAGTGGGTAGAGCGCTTGTTATAACTGAAATGACATGACTTCCATATGCATCCAACACAACCTTTTACATAATCATCACTAAACCAGTCAGTTTGCCTAAGTGTCTCCTGCTTTTTCTCTAGAAGAGGCCTCTGCATCTTGGCTTGCATTTAAACAACAAAGAGAGGCAAACTCAGAAGGTGGAGTCACAATGAGAGGGCTGGAGGTGTTCAGAGGTTAGTGAGGAAGAAGGGGAGTAGGAGACACCAACAAGAGTGCTGGTTAATAAACTGGAGGCAATAGAGACCCATAAATCAAAGGCTGGGCATGCCCCAAACTTCCCGGGGAGAGGGAAACTGTAGGTCAGGGTGACCACTTTTCGCATACTGGAAATGAAATCTTCCTTATGAGAGATAGGATCCAGGCCTGCGGGATAGGAAGCAAGAGGGGAAGGAGGGACACTTCCCAATAATTTATTGTTGTATTCGCTGGTGAGATTGGGATGCAAAGAGGTTCTTTCCACTCTTAGGGGCTGGGTCTGAAAGTCACTTTTCCAGGAATTGTGGAACCTTTGACCGACCACTCTCTTCCCAGCACCATTACCCAATCAGCTGTTGACACAGTGACCAAGTAGACCTAATTCCTAAGTGGGCTACGGGATAGGAAAAAAGAAGAGAGGCTGTAAAGAAACATTCCTGTTGGCCCTTCTCCCTCCTCCCTGCCTCCTTGAATTGAGCTTAAATGCCTCTGTGTTAGATGACCCCAAGTTTAATGAGAGCGGAGGGCATGACGTTGTTGAAAAAATTGGAATTAAACCCCCAGAGGTGAAGAGGGCAGATTAAGGGAAGTTATGACTTCATTGATGCTGCCCTAGACAGGCCACATCTGGAAAATGCTGGTTACTTCTGGTAAGAGGGATATATGCAAACTGTAGTCAAACCATGATGTTAAAGGATGTCTGAAAAGCAACCCTTCTGAGGAAGTACTGAAAACAGGAATGGAGTGTGTCCACTAAGGAGGGGAAATGGTTATGTTGTTCTAGTAACTGAAGATAAGCAGAGGAAAAACTGAGGGTCAAGGCTAATAGTGACTATGATGTATTGTATACTTTGTATGTGCCAGAAATAGTATATGTGCAACATCATCTTGAATATGATTCTCACCACAATTCTACAGCATGTACTTTATCCAGCCTGTACGGGGTAAAAGCATGCCTCAGTTCATTAATTTGATTGGACCAGGTGATAGAGTGAGAATATGTGGTCTCAGATCTCTATCTACCAAGCACTGAAGCGTTATTGACAAAGCCATTCTAAAATTAACAGAAGGCAAATTTTGACTCAATTTAATGAAAACAAAATTAGATTCTTGTGGGTTTTCCATCACTGGAGGTAGTCACACTATTTATGTCTTAGAAAGGAATTGAATGGTTGTTGTTGTAGTTAGGTGCCATTGAACTGATTGTGAACCATAACAACCCTATCCACAACAGAATGAAACATTGTCTGGTTCTGAGCCATCTTCACAATTGTTGCTACACTTGAGCCCATGGCTGCTGCCTCTGTGTGAATCTGTCTCATTGGGGGTCTTCTTCATTTTCATCAGCCCTCCATTTACCAAGTATGATGTCCTTCTCTAGGGACTGGTCCCTCCTGATAACATGTGTGAAGTATGAGAGATGAGGTCTTACTATCCTAGCTTCTAAGGAGCATTCTGGCTTCACTTTTTCTAAGACACATTGGTTTGTTCTCTGGCAGTCCATGGTACTTTCAACATTCTTCTCCAACACCAGAATTCAAGTGCAGTGATTCTCCTACATTCTTCCTTAATCATTGTCCAACTTTCACATGCATATCAGGCTATTGAAAATACTATGGCTTGGGTCAGGGGCACCTTAGTCCTCAAAATTGTTATCTTTGCTCTTGAATAGTTTTTGCAGCAGATTTGCCTAATGCGATAGATCTTTTTATTTATTGACTGCTGCTTTTGTGAGTGTCCATTGTGGATCTAAGCACAATGAAGTCTTTGACAATGTCAATCTTTTCTCCATTGATCAGGCTGTTATTTATATGTTCAGTTGTTATGCTTTTCTTTACATTGAGGGGTAATGCATACTGAAGGCTGTCAGCTTTGGTCTTCATCAGTATGTTAAGTCTTCTTGGCTTTCAGTAAACTAGGTTGTATCATCTGCATGTTGCAGGTGGGTAGTGAGTCTACTAATGGTTTTTGCTGCTGCTGCTGTTGTTAAGTATCACTGAGTGGGTTCTGATTCATAACGACCCTTATAGGGTTTCTGAGGCTATAAATCTTTGCAGGAGCAGAAAGCCTTATTTTTCTTCCTGTGAGCAGCTGGTGGGCTCAAACCACTGACCTTGTGGTTTGCAGTTCAGTGTCTAGTAGAGCCACTGTGCTCCCTCTACTAAAGGTGGAAGTGGTGTGCCCTCAAGTCAGTTCCAACTCACAGCGACCCTGTATAGGGTTTCTGAGGCTGTCAATCTCTATGGGAGCAGAAAGCCTCATCTTTCTCCTGTGGAGCAATTAGTGGATAATACTGTGTATTCTGAAAGTTAACCCAGGGGGACTGCAAGGAATCATAAACCATGGCTTCCTTTCACAAATTCACACCAGCTTTAAAATATACATGTATACCTATACGTCTTTTCAAAATGGAAATGACCTTATTGTATTTTGTTCTCAAAGTAATTCTTGTTCATTCTATAAATTGACACAGAAATGTATAAAATAGTGAAAAAATGTCATATCTGACCACATACTCTCAACCCACCCCAGAGATAAAATCATGAACAGTGTATACGTAATTTTCTATTATGTACTAGAAAAGTATTTCATTGCATGACCCACTACATTACCAGGGCTCCTTTCTAATAGCTGTTGTTGTTTGTTTTCAAGTGCCCTTAAGTCTGTTCCATCTCATAGTGAGCCTGTCTAGGATTTCTGATATCATGAGTTTTAATTTGGGCTGTGATTCATCGGATGTGCATCTGATGAGTCTTACGTCATTAAGCCTGGTGATACACAGCTGCCAAAGCACTGATTTCCTGAGATAAGAGGACCACATTTGTTGAGGTTCCATTCATACTTCAAAGACCAGCTAAGATATATTAATTAAGAAAGTCAGATCTCCCCAACTATAAAATGCCATATTTTTCCCTTTGTTACCAAAATATTTGGTGTATTCCTCTGTTGAAATTCATATTACATTGTCTCTTGTCTTGTTGTTGTTGTTAAGTGCCATGGAGTCAGTTCCAACTGATAGTGACCCTGCACAGGGTTTCTGAGGCTATAAATTTTTACAGGAGCAGAACGCCTCATCTTTCTCCCAAGAACTGCTGGTAGTTTCAAACTGCCAACCTTGAGGTTAGCAGCCTGATTCGTAACCACTATGCTACCAGAGCTCCATTCTCTTGTCTTAGCTGTGTACGTATCTTGGAACTCATATGTCATACTGCACAGGGTACTACTTTGACATCAGAAGACATCATTTTGAATGATGCTTTGACATTATTAGCCATGTGACCTCGAACAATTTACCTAACACCTCTGATTCTCTATTACGAAATCTTCAAAATCAATTGTTCAGATGATGAAATGAAATATAAATGAATGGGCCTTAATAGATGTTTCATTAATATTTCCCACGTGTTCTTTAGATGGTCCATGGTTCCTCTGGTTCCAGTCCTGACTACTGAAGAAGGGGTAACAAATATGTTTTGACTTGAACTGAGACAGTTCTCAGTCCTTAGCTGTCTAAATACAGCAGTTCTCTAGCAGGAGTCAAAAACGGGATGAAAAGGCACAAGAGCATCATGTGATTCTCAAAACATAATCAGGCCAGCTGGCAAGAGATTTTTGCAGATTTCTTTTTAATAACAAAAAAATGTTAAAAATCTAGTTGGTCTTTAACGGAAGACTAAATTAATGTGTGCCACATTCATAAAATGTGTATAAAAAGGAATCTACAAAAAGATGAAATACATTTTCCTGGGCATCCATGGGAAAATACTTGTACAGTACATGGTTAAGTGGGAAAAGACAGATGAAATAGTACATTGCAAAGAGGCAATGGACTTATGGTTTTAGCAGTAGACATAGCCTTAAGCCTGTGTCTGTCTCCCTGTCCATATGCAATATCCACATCCAACGCATATCTATAACTAGAAAAGTATGTACACATTATTAATGATTGTATCTCTGGGGTAGGTTGGGAGTATGAGGTCAGAGATGACATTTCTTCACTATTTTATACATTTCTGTGTCAATTTGATGTTATAGAATGCATAAGAATTACTTCAAGAACAAAACACAATAAGGGCATTTCCATTTTGAAAACATGTATAGGTATACATGTATATTTTAAAGCTGGTGTGAATTTGTGAAAGGAAACCATGGTTTTATGACTCCCTGCAGTTCCCTGGGGTAACTTCCAGAATACACCCACATCAAATTTAGCCTCAGACCATCACTACCAAAGATAAAGCCAGAAGCTCATGTACTAACACCTGGGCATGTATCTAGGTTTGGTGTGGGATTTGCAAAGCATTCCAGAAAATTGTTTACATTGGCTTATTTTCCTTCTTCCCTCACAAGAGACCATGAGACCTTCCAAGATACACTCTTCTTCTAATGATGGAAACAACTGAGACTCTTCTGATCCCAAGTGATTTCAGTTTGGAGTTGGTAGAGACGTCAAGAAAATTTGAAAACTTTGCTGTACCATCAGCGGGTAGATGCATCAATGGGAACTCATGCCACTTGTTCCAAGTCAGTGAGAAAAGCTCAGTTCTTTTGTGTACGGCTTTGCTTATTATTTTACTTTATCTTTTTTCATGGGTTTGTAGAAGAGAAATAAAAATAATGAGCAATGTTAAATATTTTCCATTACCTTCAATTTGAGATGTCATTGATTTAATAACAGCCTTTGAAGAAAAGAAATAAGCTAAATTATTAGCTATGTTCTGATTTCAAAATGTCAAAATGTGCAGAAAACATAAAAGGGCATTGTAGAGTCTAGGAATACGGCCTAAGAAGCCTAATTGTGCTCTCTGTGTCCTAGAAGTTTCCAAAGTGTTCATTTAAGATATCTAAGGGAAAGAACTAAGGAATTTTGGACTGAAAGGATGTACAGTGGCATCCTAGATTTGATTGTTTCCATAGAGATATAGCATCACATTTCATAGTATGTACCAACACATATCAGATGGCAAAGGCTGATGGTAGTGTTATGTTGAGAAGATCCCAGGTGGAATCAAGACCAGTGATTTCTATGACCTATAGGCAATGTCGTCAATGGAAGTAAGAAGGTGAAACCATAAATATACTACTCATATACTAGACAGATTAATCTCAATGAAACCACATCTTTTCAAGTGCTCGCTCTCATATCCCTAATTCCATCATTTTAATCAAACATGACTGAGAGGGTTGAGAAGCCCAAGAGTGGTCAAGGATATTCTGACCCAAGCAAATTCTGGTCTCTGGCCACCAATGAGCTCAGTTTTTCAAAGCCTTCTAATAGAAACCGTATGGCTGGGTGTCAGTGGGTCTTCTCTGAGCAGCTGTTTGTAGTAATCTACAATTGTCAAGGGAACCAGGCTCTGGGGGACACTAGCCTGATAGATTTATTATGCTCCTTTGTCACTAAATTTTATAAGGCTGTACGATCACAGAACCCAGGAGTTGAAAACATTTTGGGTTTGGTGCTTATGTTTTTGTTGTTATTAAGTGCCGTCGAGTCAGTTCTAACCCATAGTGACCCTGTATAGGGTTTCCAAGGAGCAGCTGGTGAGCTTGAACCACCGACCTTGAAGTTCAAATGGCTTTGCAGTCTGGTGCATTAACCCACAGTGCCACACTAGGATCCAGAAAACATTCACTTCATGGTATCAGCCCTCAGGGAGCTCTTGTGAGAAACTCTTATCATCCTAGCCACCCCAGATCTCTGAGAACCAAGATTTGCTGTGTGGGAGGTGAAATGATGCTCATGGTGTGCCTATTCTCTGGTCTCCACAACATTCAGGGTTGCTAGTTCCTTAGCTTCCCAGCTGAAGGGACTTTGGAGTTCAGACTTTTGTTACAAGTAAGGTCCAGAATGGGGATGGAATCTGTCCAAGGTTACACAACTACTGAGTGGTTGGCAAAGCCAGGACATGAACCCAGGGCTCCTGGATCTGGGGCAGTGCTCCTCTTCGCTCTTTCACAATTCCCTATTCTGCACACTTGCTAACCCTTAATAGGCATGGCAAACATACCCAGATTCTTTCCCATATTTAACATTCTTAACATGGAGAAAGAACAAATTCCTAAACAGGCCTCCCAAGAGCCATTATGTTCTTAAGCCTACCAAACATTCCAGTCTCCCCTTGCACCCCAACTCCCCTCACACCTTGAACTCTGCTCCCGCAAGATCTGTGCTTCCTGAGTGAAGCACACCCTTGCTCCCCTTTGCACATGATGTTCCTTCTGATGAGAACACTCTCCCACATGTACCTGGAAAACCAGGCTCATTCTTGGATTCTAAGCATAAACTTCACTTCTCCTTCATGAGCTGTTCCTTGAGCTCCAGGTTGAGATTAGCTGTTCCAACTATCTGCACCCAGAACTTTGCCACTCAGAGTGAGCTTTTTGGATGAGCAACATAGGCATCACCGGAGAGCTGGTTAGAAATGCAGCATCTCAGGCCCGTTCTGAACCAAGGAAAGAGAAATGACAATTTAAGAAGGTTCCCAGGTGATTCACATACAGATTGAAGTTTGAGACCCACCCCACTGCCATCAAGTAGTGACTCCGTATATAGGCTTTTCAAGGTTGTCTACTCTTTACAGGAGCAGAAATTCTCATCTTTCTCCCACAGAGCAACTGGTGGATTTGAACTGTCATCCTGTGGCTGTCAGTCGAGTACTTACCCTACAGGACTCCTTAAAGTTTGAGAAGCCAGCTCCAAGCACTCTTCCTTATAAACAGGACTTTGAATCACCTCATTTCTGTTGACACAGCCCGCACCCCCACCCCCACCCCCACCCCCCCATTGAGAATCTGCCTTTCCAACCCAGATCCACTGAATCAGAATCTACATTTTACAATTTTCCCTAGGTGATCCCTATAGAGCATGTATATATAAGAATCACCTGAGGACTTTGTTAAACTGTAGAATCTGAGTCAGTATTTCTGGAGTGAAAAGACAAATTCTCAGCAAGGGGGCATACCAGAATGAACTGGTTTGAAGCCCCAACTTTATAGCATGCTTCATGTCATGTGGTCTTCTTCAGTTGCCTACTGGCCAGACTTTTCCCCACAAGATGCTGAACACTATCAGAGCAAGATCTGTCTTGCTCACTCCTGTACTCCTAGTGTTAGCACAGAGCCTGGAAGATTGTGAGCACATTAAAAGAATTAATGAAGTAATCAATCAATAAAGTGAGGTCTATTTAATTACCTTGATCCATGCAAAGGCATCACATTTTTCAGAATGTTAACTGGGTAGGGCTAAGAAAGAGTTCAGTTGTTTCAGAGTGATTTATAGATCCCTGGGAACACAGGGAGACTTAAAGGACTTTTAGGGTTAGGGACAGTTGAAGGAAAGGTACAGAGATGAGTGACTCATGGTCAGTCACCAAAACAATTGTGCATATTCACTCAGCCAATTATTATTCAACAAGTAATTGCTTAGCATCAATTTAAAAACATGAACAGGACATAGCTGAAACATATTTACATTGTGGTAGGGAAGGGAGATAACACACAAGCAATCATAAGCAATATAAGATACTAAAACTAGTAAATTTGGTGTTGTTATTGGTAGCATAGTGGTTACAAATCGGGCTGTGAACCTTAAGGTCAGCAGTTCAAAACTACCAGCTGTTTTGCAGGAGAAAGATGAGGCTTTCTTCTCCCATAAAGATTTACAGCCTCAGAAACCCTGTACAGGGTCACTATGAGTAGGAACCGACTCCATGGCACATAACCACCACCATCACCATTGTTGTTCAGGGTTGCCGAGTCAATTCAGGCTCATAATGACACTGTATAGAGTTTCCGAGGAGAGGCTGGTGAGTTAGAACTGCCGACTTTGTGATTAGCAGTCCACTGCTTATCCTACAGCATGACATCAGGACTCCAAATGTGATATATGAGAGTTGATGGCAATGTTAGAGGATTATCTGAGGAAGTGGCATTCTAGCTAAGACCTGGGGTTGTGTGTAAGATTTAATTACAAAGAAAATGTGATTCACTGCTAATTTTTGTTTTTTAAAGGAATACCACTATACCAATACTTGCAGATAATTTAATACATGTGAAGCCTAAAGGCCAAAGAGGGACTGAGCCCAGGGTACACGAGTGAGTTTATTAGCAGTGCCAAGCTGAATGAAGGGAAGTGTTGGCTCAGCAGTAGAGTTTCCCCATCTATGTAGGAGTTCTGGGTTCAATTCCTGGCCAATGTCCCTCAAGCACAGCCACAACCTATCTTGTCAGTGGAAGCTTGCACATTGCTATGATGCCAAACAGGCTTTAGCAACGATTCCAGACTATGATAGATAAGGAAAACACACCCGGAAATCTACTCCTAAAAGCCAGCCAAAGAAAGTAAGACAATCGGCAACTACAGATGGCACAAGGTAGTGTTTCATTCCACTGTGTACGGGTCAACATGGGCTGAGTTGACCCACTGACAACAGTCAGGGTGGATCAGGATGCAGGTCCCTTGGTTCCAGCCAACATTTCAGTATGAGGTATTGGAGGAACTTCAGATATGCTTCAAGAGGCTAGAAAGACCAGGCAGAGAAAAAGACAAGTAACATGGTTGTGCGGGGAAGCTGGGTGTTGGAGGATAGTGGCTAAGGGTTGGTTGACCAGAGATTAGTGGGTTATCACAGTTTACTGCTGAGTGGGTTTCATTGCCTCTGTGGGTGGGCAGGTGGCTGTTCAGAGAGATTTATGTTCTGGAGGATCATAAAAGGTCTCAGCAGAATGTAAAGACAAGAGTTGCGAGTGGAGCTCTGTTTTAGCTTCCACCCAAACTCCATGAACTCACTGGGAAAGCCCAGTAAAGTGGAATGCTTTTTCTCATTCACAGGAAGGTAGTCACGAAAATAGCTAATGCAGCAGCTTCCAGCTGGGGGTCTGCCCTTCTGCCTGCCTCCTATTTTGGTCTTTATCTAAAAAACTCTCCTTTCAAGTGAGATGGAGAAAGTTACAGTCCAAGGCCCAACAGAACAGATAAGGCCAGATCCTTAACCAAACTCTCACCTTATAACCCTCTAGGGCCTCAAATTCTTGGAAGGCTGTAGCCAGGTGTTAGAAGGGCTTCATAGCATCTGAGAAACTCATTGAACTCCAAACATCTTGCCTTTAAGCTTCTTCTGACTCAGGGTGAATCCTGTGTAGTACTTGTTCCATGGGGTTTTGATGGCTATGATCTTTATGGAGTCCTAGTGTGGCACTGTGGGTTAATGTGCTGGACTTCAAAGTCAGTTTGAACCTCAAAGTCAGTGGTTCAAGATCACCAGCCACTCCTCGGAAACCCTATACAGGGTTGCTATGGGATTTGTCTTCCATGTCACTGCTGGATGATTTTGAAATATCAACCTTGAAGTTAGTTATTAATGTTGTTAAGTGGTATGGAGTTGGTTCCGACTCAGGATTTCCAAGGAGCAGCTGTTAGGTTTGTAGTTAAGTGCAAGCCATTTGTACAACCCAGGGACCACTATTTCTTTATCATCCATAAAATGGGAGGACGTCCTATTTTGCCTGTGACTCTGTAGAATAAGCTTGGGACTGAGAATAACAAAGTTGGTGATTTCAGTCCACCAGCCACCCTATGGGAGGAAGATGAGACTTTCTGCTGCCAAAAAGAGTTAAAGTCTCAGAAAACAGAAACAGGGCTGCTATGAGTTGGAACTGACTCGGTGGCACTTAACAACAACAACAGCCTACTTGGCTCAGTTAACAGGATCATTTTGAAACTTGTTCAATCATGAAGTGCTGTCCAGTAAGTATTTAAGGAAGTCATGCAGTTTTCTACAATGCCCTGGGTGTTGACCTGGCTGGAGCTACCATACTGTTTCCCCACCATTACCATAACAGCCTCTAGGGCCTCCCTGTCTCCTACTTGTCCTAACTCCACAGTCCATTCTTAGAACTTCAGTCAAACTTGTCTTTCTTGCAGGAAGATTTGATGATATCATCTCCCAGTGAAAAAAAAAAAAAACACTTGAAAAGCTTCTCATTACCCTCAGGAGATAATTCAAACTCCTTAACCCTACTTAAAGGGCATTCAGGATCTGGCCCCTACTGACCTCTCTCTCTTCTTATCTCTTACCACTCCTGTGTCTGGCACTTTGCTCCAACTACATGGAAATTCTTTCAGTTCCTCCAAACAGTGTTTACCGAGTGTAGGTGTTCCCCTGGAGTTCTGGTATGATGTAGTGGGATAAAGCACTTGACCGCAAGGTCCGCTTGCACCACAAGGTTGGAGGTTCAAACTCACTAGTTACTACCTGAAAACCCTATACAGGGTCACTATGAGTCAGAACTAACTTGATGGTACTTAACAACAACAACAAGTGTCCCTCTGGGTTACTGGAAAGGATTTGGGGTGGTACTCAAGATGAGTATTCAACAATTAACTTCACACGGAAAAGTCTTTGACTCACTTTTCATTTCTTCCCCTTCTTTGTTGTTGTTGTTAAGTGATGCTGAGTTGGTTCTGACCCATAGCAACCCTGTATAGGGTTTCTGAGAAGCTTCTGGTGAGCTTGAATCACCAATCCTGCAGTTCAAAATGACTTTGCAGTCCAGGGCATTAACTCACAGCGTCACACCAGGACTCTCTATATGGTGTTACTATTAGCAGGCACAAACTTGACTGCACTTAATAATAACACTTATTAATCTTCCTTACACAACATAGTTTTCTGTCTCCTCTCCTACCCCCCATTATATTGTACATTTAGGTTTAATTTTCAATTAAAAATAATTTTTTTTTCTTTATAATATGATAGAGTGCTTTCTTTTCAAGTATATTTTGAAAAAGAAATTGTTCCACTTAATAAAGAAAAATATAAATAAAGTATACAAATAGGATGATATGTATGGCAAATAATCATTAATGCAGCCAGCAAATGGGCAAAATTTGAGCAAAAAGAAAATCAAACCTAATGTTAACAGTCTCTTCTCTGAGCACTTCTAGGCTAGTCCTTCAACCCAACATACTCTTCCCTGTCCACGGGCCTAACCCTGATTCACTCTTTAGGTGTCTCAGAGTCTCATGGAAGCTTTCACTGGATTCCCTAGACTAGATAGGTGCTTATGACTAATGTTCCCAAAATAAGTAAACTAAACTCATTAATATCAAGTCGATTCTAATGCATAGTGACCTTCAGGGCAGGGTACAACTGCCCCTTAATGTTTCTGATACTGTGAAATCTTTATGGTAGCAGACAGCCTCATTTTTCTCCCACAGATCAGCTGGTGAATTTGAACCACCAACCTTACAGTTTAGCAGCCCAAAGTTCAACCCTACACTATCAGGGCTCTTCTCATGTCCTCCCAAAGTCTAAGCTGTCATAACACTTATTATTCCTCTTCATTGTAATTGTGTATTTAATTGTTGACATTACCCAGTCAACAGTAATTTGTGTAGGTAGAGACTTTTTCTACCTTTTTACCACTTATCATCAACAACCACCATGTGAGAGGTGGTGGTGGTGGTGGTTATGTGCCATGGAGTTGGAACCGACTCATTGAGACCCTGTACAAGGTTTCTGAGGCTGTAAATCTTTACAGGAGCAGAATGCCTCATCTTTCTCCCATGGAACAACTGGTAGTTTCGAACTTCTGACCTTAAGGTTCGCAGCCCGATTCGTAACCATTGCGCTACCAGAGCTCCTTATGTGAGAGGTACTACTAAGCAAATATGTGCCAACTGAGTGAATAAACGTTGCTGTAAAAATGCAAGAAGTAAAATGCAACTAACATTTCATATGCTACTTTATGAAACTTCAGAGGATAATAACTGTGGCTTGGTTCAGTTTGAAGTCACCATGGCACCTAACCCAGGGGATGGTACAATCACTGATAAGGATAAAAATCAACCTGATACTTGTTGAATTCACAAGTGTATTTAATCATGGGCACTAATGAACCTTAGTCAAGATCATAACTATGTACTTTGCTTCAAAATAAAACCTTGCATTTTAATGGGGTGGAAAGAACCATCATGGATTAGGAGCCATAGCTCTGCCACTGTGACACTCTGCTTGGTTAGAATATATCCCCTGGAGATACCTAAGTTTTCCAATATAAAACTGGAGATGGGAGGTAGAGAAAAGAGAGGAATTGATCCAAAATGTGCTGAAGTCCCTCTGTATCTGACATTTGAGGAAACCGAGAAACTAAAATTAGATGATTCTTTCATTCTCCATGCCCATTTCCCATGTTCAACCCTGACATAATGATGTGACCAACATTCTTATTTATTTGATGAAATCTGTTCTCTGTCTATGGGGAACAAAGGTCCATCAAAGTCAAATGTAAATAAGAATTGACCCCACCGTCCACACTCATAACCTCATACCTGGGCCCCAGCTCATCCTCACTCCTCCAGACAAAGTCTCCAAATTTTTCATAGTGAGAGTTGTAGTGGTGCTGGACTCGGAACAGCATAGAGGCTGAGACCTCCATCAGTGTGTTATAGGCAGTTTGCTGTTCCTTTCCACTTGTGTATCCATTGTACAGATTGTAGATCTTGTCAGCTATCTCTGAGAGGGAAGAAACAGAGGTACAGATTATTGGGCAGTTACAAAAAAGTGAGGATTGAAACATGGTTTATAACAAGAAAGACAGTGATACATGGTTCTCAGAAGTAGACACACCTTAATTTCATCTTGAATATGCTATTGCTTGATTGGGTTTTTTAAATCTATCAACAGGAGATAAATGATACCTACTCTGGAGGTGCTTTGTGAAAAGTAAGTTTAAAAATAAATGTATAGTACTCAACGTAGGGGCTAGCATAAAGTTAAAAGCAGTTGTCATCAAGTTATTTCTGACTCATAGTGACCCCATGTGTGTCAGAGTGGAACTATGCTTCATAGGGTTTTAAATGACCTTCATAGGGTTTTAAATGACCTTCATAGGGTTTTAAATGACCTCCAAAGGAGGTCACCAGGTCTTTCATCCAAGGAGCCTCTGGAACTCGAACTACAACCTTCCAGTGAGCAGCTGAGTACCTTAACTAACTGTACCACCCAGGGACTGCATCTTTGCTCATAATTGCTAGCTTGATCATTACTATAATTATGATTTAGGTACAGATAAGTTGTTATTGTTGTTGCTATTAAGTGCCATCGAGTCAGTTCTGACTCATAGTGACCCTATATAGGGTGTCCAAGGAATGGCTAGTGGGTTTGAACCACTGACCTTATGAGTCAAATGAACCTTGCAGTCCAGCACATTATCCTGTAGTGCCATCTCAACAGCCTCCTTCTAGGCCTCCCTTCTTCTAGTATCTCCTCTCTGTAATATTTCTAACACATTTCAGGAATCAATTCTGAGCAGATCCACATTCAAAAACCTTCCCAAGAAAACAGAGTATTCTATTCACCATTCCAAGTCACTCCAACTTCCGCCATCCCTAGTATTCAAGTTGGTTCCTTAAATTTATTGTGGGATGTTCCTCTGACTAGAAGGCCCATTGTTTCAGCTTTGAAGACTTTAATCAAAACCTGTGGACTTCTGTGAAGATGGTGATATAAGTAGATCTAACATCCAAACTCTCATATGAGCTCCAAGGAGAGCAACTAGACACCTGGAATCTTAACTCTGCAAGAACTCAAAAAAGTAAGCAGAGGATCACAATAATTAGCCCAAGGGTGGCTTTTACATGGTAGGAATCATCACAAATTCAACAAATGATCACAGACATGGAAAGAAACTGAAAATGACGAGAGTCCATTTTGCTGATAGTCCAAGATGAAAGAAGAGAAATTGTCTTTATGGAATACTAAATAATGGACAGACTAGAAAATTTCAAAACAACAGCATTAAATAAGTACAAAGAACTAAAGAAAACAGGAATAAAGAACTAAAGGAAATCAGAAAAAGTGATGTTAACAAAAATTTTAAAAATCAATTAAGACTTAGCACTATAACAAGGAATAAAATAGAATTACTAGCATATAGCAATATAATAAAAATAATAATAATAAAAAAGAATGGAAGAGTTATATGTTAAATTTGAACTGTCAGAATAAAGAATCAGAGAACTAGAGGATAAGCAATACAAATTATTGAGTCTCAAGTGCAAAAAGGAAATAAGATCAAGAAATCTGAGTAAACCCTAATAAAGCTGTGTTGTTGTGGTCGTTAAGTGCCGTTGAATCAGTTCTGACTTATAGTGACCCTGTATAGGGTTTCCAAGGAATGGCTGGTGAGGTTGAATTGCCGGCTTTTTGGTTCAAACCGACCTTGCAGTCCAGCACATTAACCTACAGCACCAATAAACTGTTTGGCTCTATCAAAAGAACCAACATTGGTATCATAGGAATTCCAGAAGAAGAAGAAAAAGGACAGAAAAATATTTAAAGAAATATAGTTTGAACTTTTATGAAAGAAATTAATCTACAAATCCAAGAAACTCAACAAACTCCAAGTAGGATAAATACAAAGAGAACTACACAAAGACACATTATAATCAAACTCTCAAAATCATGAAAGCAACAAAAGAAAAGCAAATTGTCATATATAATGGATCCTCAATAAGATTAAGTGTTAATTTCTCCTCAGAAACTTTGGAGGCCAGAAGGTAAAGGAATGACACATATAAAATGCTCAAAGAAAATACATGTCAACCAAAAATTCTATAGCGAGCACAAATACCTTTCAAGAATTAAGATAATCCCAGATAAAAGCTGACAGAGTTCATAACTACTATACCTGCGGTACAAGAAATGCTAAAGGGAGTTCTTCAGATGGAACTGAAAAGACACTAGACAATAGCTACATAACTAAAAGAGGTAGAGAGAAATGGAAGATCACCAATAAAAGTAATTTAATAGACGCATGTAAGGACAAATTTTATGATATTTTTGCTTTGTAACTTTAGTAACTATGCCCTACAAGACAAGAGACAAGTGGATAAAATTTCATTATAAATTTATGTGCTTGGACCCATGTTTTATAAAAATGTAATTTATGAGAACAATTACATAAAGAGGGAACAGAATCTCTCTGACAATACAGTTTTCATATGCTACTAGAGTTAAAAAAGATATCCATTTAAACTAGGTTTGATTTAAATTTACGATGTTAACTGTAATCCTGATGATCACTACAAATAAAACATCTTGAAAATATACACATAAGGAAAGGAGAAGAAAATCTAAATATTTCAGTGTGAAAACAATCACATAGATAGATGCCAATTACCGCTTTGTTTTGTTTTAAGTGTGTTTGGATTTTAATTCTTACATTTAGATTGTTGATCCAGTTTGAGTGAATTTTCATATATGGTGTGAGGTATGGGTCCAATTTAATTCCTTTACATGTGGAGATTCCATTGTCCCAGCAACATTTATTGAAGAGACTATTTATTATTTATGGTGTACTGAGTGCTTATTGCATAATGAAACATTTGGAAAGAGTGATGGTAGCTAGACAACCTGGGGAAACATAATGAATGCCACTGAGGTGCACATGTAGAGATGGTTGAAATGGCAAATGTTTTTTATATCTATTTTGTCACATACAACAAAAACAGTGACTATACCAAAAGCTGGGGAGGATGCAGAAAAACTGGTTTACTCATATATTGTTGGTGAGAATATGAAATAGTACAGCCACTATAGAAAAAAGTGAAATACTCCTTAAAAATATCAAACGTGCATGCTATGTGAAGGGAAGTAAAAAAAAATATTGCTACACTATCATAGAACCATTTTTAAATGGAGTTATAAAAATGCAAAGCTATCATTTCTTGAAATAACCTCCATCTAGGACTATACACTTCTGAAGACAGTGTTTTCAGCTCTCTGAACTGTCCTCAAAGATCTCTGCACTCTTTAAATGATACCACAACACAACTGTTTTGGCATCTTCAAGTAACTCAAATTGTGTTCCTTTTAAATGTTCTTTGAGTTTTGGGAGCAAGATCAGGACTGTTAGGTGAATGGGGGAAGGTTTCCCAATGAAATTTTCTTAGGCCAGCCCTTGAAGAATGAGCAAATCCATTGTCTTGATGGAAAAAAATTCCTCAGTGCAACTTTCCTGGTCTCGGTCTCATCAATGAAGTGTTCAATTTTCTTAAAACTTCTTTATCATAAGCCTCGGTGATTGTGCTGTATCCTTCAAGAAAATCTATCAAGATCACCCCTTTAGAATCTCCCAAAAGAATCACCATAACCTTCTGAATTGACATCTCTACTTTGAATATAAATAATCCAGCAGAGTCCCTCAGATACCCCTGTTTTGATTGTACTTTTCTTTCTTGAAGGTACCCTAAGGAGACTACGACAAGCGTATTACTAACAGAACTTGTTTGCAGCCATCCACTGACTGCAGAAGCATGTTGATATATGTTTTGTTTGGAACAAACCTGTGCTTTATTCCAAAGAAAACACAGAGTCCTGGTGTGATGCAGTAGGATAAGCACTCGACCTCCAGGTCTGTTTGAAGCACAAGGTCAGAGGTTCAAACTCACCAGTCACTCATCGGGTCGCTATGAGTTGGAATAGACTTGATAGTACTTAATAACAACAACAGCAACATATATACACATAAGGGTGACTCAAAAATTATCTGCATTCTGGCTGTAGAATTTATGTTAATCAACTTTTAGAAAAGAAAAATACATCCTTGCTTTTCAATACACTTTGTCCATCTGTCACCAAGCTTTCATATTCCCTGTTTTAAAATGTTTTAGGCTGGGCTGTGAGCCATGAATGCACCACTGTCTTTACTTCTTCATTAGAGGTGAATCTTCCTCTTCGAAGGGCTGCTTTCAGGGGACCAAACAGATGAAAGTCCAAGGGAGCAAGATCAGGACTTGCTCAAAATGAAGTTTTTGCTGAGTGTCAACAGTATATGGGTAGTGGTGTGTGGACATGCATTGTTAAGCAAGGTCACAAAGCCCTTGGATAGCAGTTCACTGCATTTAATCTGAAGTTTAGGCTTCAGATCTTCAGTGAGCATCTCACTGTAATGAGCACTGTTGATTGTAGACCTTTTTCATGATAGTGTTCCAATACTGGCCCTTGAGAATTCCAGAAAACTGTAAGCATCAATCTTCCAGCTGATTTTTTACTTTTGAGCTTTTTCTTGGTTGGCAGTTGAGGATGTTTCCATTCCATACTCTGCTGTTTACTCTCATGAATCCATGTCTTGTCACCAGTAACGATTTTAAAAATAAACTTTTACCTTACTCTGAGTATAGGTCCAAATTTTGTTTCCAGATGTCTAAGTGTTTCTGTTTATGCTCTTCCTTGAATTGATTTAGTACCCATCTCACACAAATTTTTCAAAACCCAAGTTTGTTGTCGATTATTTCATAGGCAGAGCCATAGCTCATTTTCAAACGATTTGCCACATAATCCACTGTCACTCCTCTATTCAGCAGCATCATTTCACATGCATGATCAACATTGTCATCAATCGTGGACACAGATGGGAGTTTTAATAGAATCAGAGTGTGGATAATTTTTGACTCTCCCTCATACTTACATCAGAACTTGAAGGCACGTGTATATATATATTTAGGTTGTGTTGTTGTTAAGTGCCTTCAAGTCGGTTCCAACTCATAGTGACCTTGAATAGGGTTTCTGAGACATTTTAAAAGAAAATCTTTGTGGGAGCAGAAAGCCTCATCTTTCTCTCATGGAGTGACTGGTGAGCTCGAACTATGGACTTTGTGCTTCGCCATCCAGTGCTTATTGTATGGAGCCACCATGCTCTGAGACACACACACATAGTTGTTGTGTTGTATACAAATACACATACACACAGTTTCCCAAGTCACTGCTAACAACAATTGCCTCTGGAAGAATCTTGGGGACTGGGGATCAGGATGGGACACACATTAACTTTTCACTGTGATTTTTTAAATTTTCTTAGTTTTAAGTCATGTACATGTGTAATCTTAACATTTACTTTTAAAAGGTAATCAGGAAATCATCTCAAATCCCCTCATCATAAACACCAATCAATAGCTCAACATACTTTCTGTCTGGTAGTTCACAAAACATTATTGCCCCTATCAGGACTAAATATAGAAAGTTCACTCTGTTCCCCTAGAACACAGACTCCGAAAAGATGGATACCATGTCTTTACTGCATTGTTTAATCCAGACACTTAGAAAAACTTGCTCAACTTGTGTTGAACTGCCAGAATGTATGAGCTATCATTGTATTTTTGCTAATTCTGATGTAGAAATGGTATCTATACATTACCCAAGAACTAAATATATGAGGGTCTGATTTATTATATTTTTCAAGTTTTTTTTTTTTTTTTTTGCCTGCTATTTATGGTTACGAATCTGGCTGCGAACCTTAAGGTCAGCAGTTCGAAACTACCAGCCGCTCCGCGGGAGAAAGATGAGGCTTTCTACTCCCGTAAAGATTTACACCCTTGGAAACCCTGTACAGGGTCGCTATGGGTCGGAACCGACTCGACAGCACTTCACAACAACAACAACAACAATTTATAACTTCATGGACCAGGAACATCATAAAGGTTTCATTTTGTATGTTTACTCTGACTGATAGTTACTGACTATAACTCTGTGCTGAGGATTCTGAGGCTACCACTGAACTAAATGGGACAGTGTGCTGTCATCAGCTAGTGATGTTTGCCATGGGCACAACAAAGCAAAATGGCCTTCTGGGTGTCTGTTGTTTGTCCTCTCTAGCATAGAAACAAGAGAGAAACAGCGACTGGTTCCTAACATGCCCAGTCTAAGAAACAGTATGGGTCTCTGGCCCTGCACCATTCTCTGCTTCTAAGTCAGTACAGAGAAAACCTCTACAAAAGAGAAGCAAGTTTTTTCACTGGAAAAAATGTTGCCAACCAATCTTAATTTTCTTCATAGTTTTGATTATTTATCCCCCTTTTTCTACCGCTCTTTACATTTCTTTATTTCCTTCTCCTTACACCAATATGTGTTATGTATGTGGAGGGTGATGGCTAGGGACATTGGGGTACAGAACTCAGAGAGAGGGGAAATTTGGAATTTGCTTTGAAAGTGAAAAAATGGGTTACCTACCTTCTGCCTTATTGTCATCCACCAGTGGACAGGCTGTCCTCAGGGTCACTGTGCTGAGCTCTGAGTGTCTCCCCCGTGTATCTACAGCATATAGAGTAAACCTGTAGTACAATAAGGAAACAGAGCACAAAATTGTGACTTTAGAGAAGGTCCTGAAGACTGGAGGGAGAAACACAAAAAGCGAGGCACAGGCATGGTGGTTGAATAAACCCAAGGATGCATAAGCTGAAGGATAAATTATTTGAAAAAAAAAAAAAAAGAAAAATTATAAAACATTTATTGAGCATGGATTGCCTACTGGGCACTTGCACTTAACCTCATAATTTACAAATAAGTAAGACAAGAAGGCAGGAATTATTATAACCAATTCTCCAATGAAGAAATCAAGACTTAGATTATATACATCTCCACGATCTCACAGATATGTAGGGACAGAACAGGGGTTTAAAATCAGGGATTTTGACACCAAGGTCAAAGAAGGGAACTTCAATGTTATCCTGTATGGCTGATTCACTAATTTAGACAAATACTTATTGAACATCAACTATGTGCCTAGAAATATTTTAGGTATTAAGGCCATAAATATGAATAAGAAAGTCAAGAACCCTACTTGAATAAAAGTAAGCAATAAATAGATATTGATGAGTATGAAGTGAGGGGAAATATAGCAGGATTATATGAAAAAGAGTAATGTGTGAACATAGGGGCATATTTGGAGACCTGATGGAGCGCTGTGGGATAAACACTGGACTGCTAACTATGAGGTTGGTGGTTCAAACCCACAAGCTCCTCAGAAACCCTATGAGTCAGAGCTGATTTCATGGCACTTAACAAAAACAACAGGATACAGTGGTCCACAACAGCCTCAGGAAGGAGTGAACATTTGAGCTGAGATCAGAATGATGAGAAAGAGTATGCTTATAAGTGGAAGTTCTGAGGGAAAGATAAGGAGATCAGCAACTACAAAGGTCCTGGAGAGCGAAGGATCCAGGTATTTGGAAGAACAGAGAGCAGGTGTAACTAAAGCAAGGGTAGAGGCAGTAGAAGGTTGGTGGGAACCTTGTGCGTCATGATGGGAAGTGTTGGTATTATCCTATGTAAAAGGCACATCTCCACCTCTCTATAATATCATTGGAAGTTCAATGTCATACAGGCTGGAGCAGGTGTAGTGTGTATGGCCTTGAGGTGGAATATTGATAAAGTGAAACCTGGTGGATTCAGATCTATTTCAAGGACAACATTCTTTCTAGAGCAGTCTCTAGCCTACTTCAGAAAACTCTGACCCTTCATCTCTCTAGATCTTCAGGTTCTCTGGTTTAAACAATTTCTAAGGTGTGACAGAGTGCTGGGGAGTTGGTTCCGACTCATAGTGACCCTGTACAGGGTTTCCGAGGCTGTAAATCTTTATTTACAGTGAGCAGAAATCCTCATCTTTCTCCCATGGAACAGCTGGTAGTTTCAAATTGCTGACCTTGAGGTTAGTAACCCAACTCAAAACCACTATGCTAAAGTGTAGATATAGAAAAACTTTGAGAGGAGGTAAGAGTTGGAGGCCAGGAACAATCTAGATAAAACAGATGAGCATCTGAGTGTCTTTACCATGATATCCTCTCTCACTAGTCTTCAAAAGTTAAGACACTGATGTGAAGAAGAGTGGCTTCTGTGCCAAGTAGAAGATACTTGGCTTCTAGTTGCCCTATTTCTTTTCAAAACTTCTTCCTTCAGGTTAAAAGTGGAGATAATTAATTTCATGTTATAAAATGGGCATAATATTATAATTGCCAAGTTGCAGAAAGGTGAGTTCTTAACTGACTTAATAGAGACTTAATAAATAGGAGTTGTGTGTGCAAGTTAGTATCTATTAAACCTTAGTGGAGCTCTGGTAGCACAGTGGTCAAGCCCTGGGCTAATAACCAAAAGGCCTGTGATTTGAACTCACCAGCTGCTACATGGGAGAAAGATGTGGCAGTCTGCTTCCATAAAGATTTGTAGTCTTGGAATCACTGTAGGTCAGTTGTACTCTATCAATATGGTCAGAATGGATTCCATGCCAATAGGTCAGGTAGAGTAAAACCTTACTGTGGGTCAATCTGAACAATTTTATCTGCATAAACAGAATCAATTACCTATACAATCCTAAAATTAGGTATTGTTACTCTATTTTATACATGATGCTCTAAGAGGGGAAGAAATTAATACCGATTTACATACCAATTACTAGGACTACAGCTCCAAACCTAGGCTTGTCAGATTCTAAAGTCTACACATTTAATCACTGCTAGCTACTGACTTTGGTTAAAAGGTCTGTGTGAATTAACTTTATATAAATATAATTCCACTAGCTACACTTGTTTTTGCTGTTGTTATTAAGCATTGTAGAGTCAGTTCCAACTCATAGTGACCCTGCATATGGTTTCTTTGGAGAAGCTGGTGGATTTGAACTCCCAACCCTGTAGTTAGTAGTCCGGTGCTTATCCTTTAGCACTACAGCTGGACTTGTTTAGCCTAAACTATATTGAGGCATGGTTATCTCATGTGTTTTCCTGATTTTATGAAAATTTACTAAAATGGTACTCTCATTATCTCCAACTTTCAGAAAAGAAAATTGACGATCAGAAATTTAAGCAATGGTGTTCGTGTGGTCCATTCAGGCATTGCAATAATTGCTTCCACATGTCTTCAGTTTTCATCAGGAGAAAAGTATGGAACAAAATTAAAAATCATAAAAGAGACCAGGTTTACGGGTCAAACAGAGACTGGGAAGAACCCCGGTGACTCCGTTTTCTACCAAAACAATAGACAGGTCTGTAACGACAAAAAAATTACATTAGTGAGGTACACATCACATACCTTAGAATGATCAACCATTTGAGATCAAAAGGCAGCATTTACCCAAGGTCAAAATTCAGAAGGGTTAGAAAAGAAGGAGGAATGGGAACAGGAACTACAGGGAGGAAGTGGGATAAGTGATGCTTCACTGAAGGGATTGCAATCAATGAGACGGAACAAACGGTGTATGACTTGTTGACTGTAAAACTGATGATCTAATTTCTATACCTTCACCCAATTCACAATAAAAAAGTTAAAAATTATTAAATACTTTTGTCCAAACTCACTATGGGTGCCCTTGCTGGCATTTAAAATACCAACATCCCAGCAATGTACAAGCAACCACAGTATGACCAACTGACAGATGAATGCTGCGGGATGGTTGGTAGTCACTCAATAAATGCTGGTACAATTGACTACGTCACATTTCATATCTCAATTTCAATTTCTCCGTTAATAAAATGGACATACCGATACAAAAAGTGCATGGCTATTTTAAGGATTGCATGGGGTGGCACATGGAAACGAGGTTGGTACACATTATTATAAAAACCATATAAAGACCACTTAGTGAAAAGTACACATTCAAAATATACAGCTCGAGACATCAGGAGTGGGAATATTTTCCTAGCTCTGTTTTCCCATTGGTCACTTAAGTTTCTAGCATACTTCTGTTACACATTTCCTTCACTAAGGGGGTCTAGGATCACCTCTTTGTTTAACTAAGCAGCATGAATAACAACATGCTGGGGATGAAGTTTTCGATTTTGAAGTTATAAAACTTGGGTAGAATCCTTACTCTCCCCAGTGGCTGGCTGAGCATTTTTTGAGAAGTCATTTCACTTCTCTGAACTTTGGTCTCCTTACCTGTAAAACAGAGTGAAATTATCCATAATCCACAAGTTAAATATCAAGATTCAATGATATAGTGATCAATCTTTCTCCCTAAAAGCTAGCTTCAATTTTTGTTATTAGAATAACCAAACATATCAGTGGAGGCTTCAGGATAGAAGAGGCCTCAGGCCACCCTGCCATGGGATGGAGAAAGGGGAGGATGTCAACCTCACAGGCCTAGGTCAAAAGTCACAAGGCCATGCACTTTCTGCCTGTCTCAGCTGTAATTGTAGAGCTATTCCAGAGACACATCTGAAAGTTGTTAGGAGATCAGGGAGAATCTAGAGAGGATCTTTGTGAAGGAGAGAAATTGGCGGCCCCTGATCTGGAAAAAGAAGAGAGGCAGAGGGCTGAGGAGGACTGCAAAGAGACAGAGAGAGAGCACAGACTGAGCTTTTCAGGGGTCAGGAAAGATGTCTGTTACCCTCTACACAGTTCTACAATCTTCTCTCTCCCCTCTGAGGCCAAACAAGGCTCACTGAGAATTTGAACCGGAACTCCTGAGACATCGCCTAACTCCACATCTTTATTTTACAGATGGGGAAACTGAGACCCAAACACTGAAGAGACTTGGACCTATTGCCCTTTAGATAAGACACTACCCAGTGCATCTTGTGCAACCAGCTAATTCACCTCTACTTAGGGACATTTTTCACTATGAAAGATGGGCAGTTTAGGCATTTGGAGCCCCAGGTCCAAACCCATGCTATTTTCCACTATCACCTGCGTTGCCCTTGTTTCGGTGGAAAGAATACTGAGCAAGGTGGCTGAAAATCTGAGTTTAATTTCCCAGATTTCTTGCAGACTATCGACTCGACAGCACTTAACAACGACAACAACAACATCTGAGATCTTGGGTGCCTAAAGCTCGACGGTCGGGCGTATTGGGAGGTTCAAGTGAATAATTTCATGGTAAAACACCTTAGAACTGGCTGCTTAAATGTGAAGAATTTCCCCAATGTTTCCTTGTCAACCTCAGGACAAAATTCAAGAGCCCCTTTCCATGGAGCTCTCAATCCAGTTCCTTGATGTCCATTCATTCCCTTCCTACTTTGTCTCATAGGAGAGCCATCTGACAATGGTGTTGGAATACGTGCCCCATCTCTTTGCCTTTAGAGATGCTGTACTGTCTCTCTGAATGCCCTTTCCCCCTTTCTTTGCTTCATCCTCTCCACTTTGTCCTTGAAGCATCAACTCAAACTTCATTGCCTCTTGGAAGCCTGTTTGACCCTTCTGCTTTCTCTCTACATATTTCCTGGCTAAATAAGTGTCTGTTCCGCTCTCTCTTGCACTATGAGCATGCTCACATCTCCAAGGCAGAAATCTTATTCTGGCTATCACCATATCCTGAGCACATACACCTGGTACATAGACACTCAGCAAATACTTGCCAGAATGACTAACTGAATGATAGAATAAACGAATGCATCACTCAATCAATGATGAGGTCATATTCCCCTTTTCTGAAATTCAGTTTCCCCATCTGTAAAATGAACAAAAGATCACTAGACTGAACAGCCATTACAAGTGATGGCTAAGATCATGCCTTTGGAAGCAGATAATTTGGTTTTCAATTCTGGCTTTCCATTTATTGGCTTATGTGAGGTCCACCTGTAAAACAAGAATCATCATCACAGTAAGACTCATCGTATAGGATGAACTGTTACAATAAAGTGAGATGCTGTACAAAAAGTGATTAGCATGATGCCTGGCATATGCTAAACACTAAATAAGCAATTGCTGTTCTTTTTATTTTTATTAATGTTATTACAATGCCACTGCCCAAGCCTCTGCCTTCACCTCCCACCTGGAGTAAGCTGTTCTAGTGGAGACCAGAGAAGGGTGGGTGGAAAGGAAGCTGTTGTTGGTCCCATCCAAGACCCCCAGACCCCTCGCAGCAGGGGTGAGAGAATGAAACCGAGAAGTTAATTGGCGGTGAGAGCTTCTCACGGATCTGACAGGGGGTAAGAACAGGGACAGAGCCCCAGAGGCCCACGTCAGGCCCAGGTCCCCGAGAGTACGGTAGAATGTGTTTGAAGTCTCCAGGCCAACTCTTGCTCTTCCCCAGCCACCACATGATTTAGGCATTTTGGGGAGGCAAAAGTCTCCTCACTGATTTGAAGGGAAACAGATGTTTCCAGGCCAGAGGCCCTGGTCTTGTAAAAGGCTCCTTCCCCCCACACAGCTTTGGCAAACAACTTCCCGTTAGTTCACACACACCCCCACCTCATTCCCCTCTCTGCCATTTCCAGCATAAAGTGACAGTCTAGGGTGGTGGGAAAACACTGAGTTCCAACTCCAGCTCCGGCTCGGAGGGACTGAATGGCTAGAGACCCCGAGTTGCCCTTTTCTGGGTTTCTGACTCCCAGTATCTGTAGTGAGGGAGCTGAATCAAGATCACCTCTGTGAGATCAATTTGATCTAATATTCTAGGAGCTGAGTATTTTTTCCCACTTACCAAACTGGTGTTATCCATTCATAATCTTTCTCCACTGGAGTCTAGGACAAACAGCATGGCCTTGCAAATCAAACTGTTCAGTTTGAATTTAGACTCCACCAGAGATCAGAAACCCTATACAGGGTCGCTATGGGTCAGAATTGACTCAAAGCACTTAACAACAACAACAGAGACTAGGCAAACAATGACTTAGCCATTGAACTTCAGTTTCTTTATCTGTAAAATGTGGACAAAGTTTCCATCTCATGGGATTGAAAGAATTAAGTCAGAATTCAATTTCTCCACTGGAGTCTCTGGGAGGCACAAATGGTTAAGCACCAGACTAGTAACAGAAAAGAGCAGTTCTGCTCTGAACACTTGAGAGTGCTCTGACTCAGAATCCTTTCAACAACTAACAACAACAGATCTCCAACTTCACTGAACATGAGCAGAGTATCTAAGACACTAGTTTTCCAAAAGGAATACTGAAGTATGCACATTTAAAATTCAACAACTTTACACTGATTCACCATTAAAGTGTGTAACAAACATCTCCAATACCTGAGGCAGAAGTGATTACCACAGCAGCCCCACCGTATGTGTATCTGCAACCACAAGAGCTCCTGCCCTGGGCTAAGCAATCTGCTATGCCATGGAGAAACATTGAAGAACAAGAAAGCACCACAGAAAAGCTAGGAGACAGTCAGGTAAACAAAGACATGGTTGCAGTGCTACAAGGTGTTTCACTAAAAGATCATCCCTTCCTTTATGTTCTTTCAGGTGTCTCTCTTCTTCCTTCATTCAAAACACTGGACTAAGCCTTGTGTTTGAGCTCAAGGGCAACTGGCAACCTCCCATCAGCTGCGTATCCTGGGGGTGTCAATCTCTCATAAGAGTCTAAATGATAATGATCCTTGCCCTCCCCACCCAGAAAGCCTTTAAAGAGTGAGTTATTATTAAGTACAGTTGAGTTCGTTTCAATGTATAGCAACCCTGTACAGGGTTTCCAAGTAGTGACTGGTGGGTTTGAACCTCCAAACTTGCAGTTAGCAGTCCAGCTCTTATCCTATAGTGTCACACTAAGACTCAAAGAGTGAATGAGTCAAGGAATTTAGATATTAAAATATATAAATGATCTGTCTGGACTCATTCTCTCAGACATGAAGGAAACCTCTTGAAAAGGCTACTCGGGTTGACACCTGGCTTGACTATAGTAGCACTTCTTATCATTTCCCTTCCTTTTCTTCCTCTCCTTCGAATCTGTTTTTTTCTTCTCCTCACCCTCCATCTGCTTCGTGACCTCTTTTTTCCAAGGAGTGGACTACATGATAACACAGAGTTGGACTACCCATAATTCTTAGTTGGAGGATGTTGTTCATTTTTTAATAGGTTGTTTTAGGGTAAAGCAGACAGCCTAATTTTATGGGTCCAAGTCAAGAAGTAAATTAAGCGTGGAAGACTTAGTTATTCCAGTCCAATTTGTATTTTTGTGATCTTTAAAGAAAATTGTTGTTTTTTTTTCTTATATCTTTATTATATACTAGATGGGCTCTCTGAAATCCAGATAAAAGCAATAATTTTTAAATGACTTTAGTTTTCGTTTTCTTCCTTTTTTTTTTCTTTTAAGAAAAGCATTCACTAGGAAGGATGTAGAATTGCAGCAGAAAGATGAGGCTTTCTGCTTCTGCAAAGATTTACAGCCTTAGAACCGACTCGATGGCATTTAACAGCAATAACATGTATGATATAAATAGTGTGATATAAAGGGTTAGCACTATCACTACCTAGCTGTGTGGCTTTGATCAGATTATCTGATTTCTCTGTACCTCAATTATCCATTGATAATCCGAAGGGACTGCTGTGAAGACTACATGGTCAAAATGGATGTGACGGTGACTTTGAGATTACACACACCCTTCCTGAATACCTACTCTGTACCACACACGCTACTGAGAGTTTTCACATGGTCTGTCTTCTGTGCTATTCATAACTTCCTAAGAAGTATACATTATTAAATTGATTTTACAAGAAGAAAGGTGAACCAAGGCAATATGAATAAGCTTCCCCAAGGCTGCACAGATAATAGTTTTAGTTCATTCAGGCTTCAGCATAGTCAAAGTCCAGTCCAGCTCTTTCTAAATAGATGGAACTATTAAGTATTCATTGGTCCCGTCTGCGTCTTGAGCCATAATACAGGGAAGGTTAGAATTTTTATGAGGATGCACTGTATGTTCCCAACTTTTGACAAGGAAGAGATTTTACCCTTACAAGGAAGAGAACACAACCACCCAATGCCACTCTTTCAACAATAACACTGCTTTTCTTCCCACACCCTACCCTAAAGTCTTTAGTTTCTTCCATAGTATCTTTTAAGGTTGCATTTTTCCGAAGTCTAGAACGAAGGAAGGGGTGCCAAGCAAAGGTCACCAAGTTGGATTCATATGTGGGCACTACATTGTCGTTGCTTTTAGGTGTAATTGAGTCGGTTTTGACACCTAGTGACCCTAATGTAACAGAATGAAACGTTCTTGTTCCTGCACCATCATAACACACTTGTCACTCTGAGCCCAAACTTGTAGCCACTGTGTCAATCCATCTTATTGAGGGTCTTTTGGCTGTTCTTGGACCCTCTATTTTATCGAGTATGATGTCCTTCTAAAGGGACTGGTTCTTTCTGATAGCATGCTCAAAGCAAGAAGGACAAAATGTTGCCACCCTCATTTCTAAGAAACAGTCTGGCTATACTTCTTTCAAGGCATATTTGTTCATTCACCTGACAGTTCACAGTTAGAATTCAATGTTCTTCGCCAACATCATAACTCAATTGCATCAATTGTTCTTTGGTCTTCCTTATTCATTGTCCACCTTTTGTATTCATATGAAGCAACTAAAAATACCATGTCTTGACACACCTACCCCTCAAGGTAACATCTTTGCTTTTTAACACTTTAAAGTGTAGCAGATTTGCCAAGGGCCATATGTTGTTTGATTTCTTGACTGCTGCTTTCATAGGTATTGATTGCATATTCTTGTAAACTGAAATCCTTGACAATTTCAATCTATTTTCCATTTGTCATGATGTTGTTTATTGGTCTAGTTTGAGGATTTTTGTTTGTTTTACGTAAAGTTGCAATCCATTATCTTTGCCTTCCCATGGCAAGAATAGGGATGAAATAAGTCCTATGTTTGGAGTCTGAAGGACAGAGATTGTCCATAACTCTGTGCATTTCTTACTACCATTATCGCAGAAAGCCTTGTGCTTCTGTATCAGTAAAATGGAGTCAATAATGTAGTATGTGTACATCAAAAAAAAGCAAAAAAGGTAATAGAAGAGGTGGCACTGTGGGTTAATGAGCCAGACTGCAAAGCTGTTTGAACTGACAGGTCAGAGGTTCGTTCTCACCAGCTGCTCCTTGGAAGCCCTATACAGGGTCATTATGGGTCAGAACCAACTCGATGGCACTTAACCACAACAAAGGTGTATGGAGGCAACAACAAAGGTGCATGGAGGAACTGTAATCATTACAATGATTTGCTGAATGCAAGGCTGATGATCTGC
>NW_006408599.1:9107876-9110146 GCF_000296735.1 Chrysochloris asiatica | reverse complement strand
AAAAAAAAAAAAAAAAACAGTCAATACTAAGGGCCTCACAAGATTATTATAAGAATGAAGTAACATGTAAAACACCTAGAACAATGACTGGCTCAGTAAATGTTATCTTATCTTGCTTACTCATAATAAAAGGAGCTCTGGTAGCAGAGTGGTTACAAATCAGGCTGCTAACCTCAGGGTCAGCAGTTTGAAACTACCAGCTGTTCCGTGGAAGAAGAATGAGGCTTTCTGCTCCCGTAAAGATTTACAGCCGTGGAAACCCTGTACAGGGTCTCTATGAGTCAGAACCGACTCCATGACACATAACAACATAAAAACAATTATATAATAAGAGATAATGGATAAACATGCTTTTTGAAATTCAAGCCACTGAGTAAAAGCAATGAGGGCATTATTGTTCATAAATAGGTTTGTTGAGTTCAACCACTGGGTTTGTAGGGAAGTCACACTGAACCTTGAAACCTCACTTTGCTCATTTATTGAGTAGCAACAATAAGGCAGTTGCCATTAAGTCCCTTTTGATACATGATAACCCCAGGTGTGTCAGAATAGAAGTGTGCTGAATTCCATAGAATTTACAGAAGTAGATGGAACTACCAAACTTATGGTTAGCAGCCAAGGGAATCAGCCTTAGCACCACTCAGAGACTCCCCTGATAACAATACCGACTTTCAAAAGTTGTTTTGAAAATGAGAAACAATGCACACTGTTAGGCACTACCGATCAGGAGTCTGGACCTTAAATTTCCTGACTGTAAAAGCTCTGGACTTGCCGTTACTCAACACCATGACTCTGGGTGAAATTCTACTTCATAGACCTTGCTTTCTTTTCTTTTCTTTTTTTGTTTTGTTATTGTGAATTATGTGTTAGTTTACATGGGATAATAAGGAGCTCTGGTAGCGTAGCGGTTACGAATCGGGCTGTGAACCTCAAGGTCAGCAGTTCGAAACTACCAGCGGTTCTGCGGGAGAAAGAGGAGGTGTTCTGCTCCCGTAAATATTTTACAGCCTCGGAAACCCTGTGCAGGGTCGCTATGAGTCAGAACCGACTCCACGGCACTTAACAACAGCAACATTATCTTTACATTCATTCTATCATATTTCATTGCAATTATTACAATCCCCTGCATGCGTCATCCAGCAACCAAAGGGCACACCTGCTCCCTGGCTGCCAGCACACAGCCCCTCTCCCTCCCTGAGTCCAGAGTCCCAGGCTGCTCTTTCTCTCCAGGCCATCATCTCTGTCTCCATCCCTGGTGTCACTGCTTCCCTGGACAGGGTCCTGCACTTTGCTTTTCTCCCTTGATGGTTCCAGGGATCTGTGTCCTGGACTGCAAAATCAGCCACTCCCCTCCTTTTGTTGCCAAACATTCACATTTACCTTTCCAACATTCACTGTCAGACCTGATAGCACTCATTCCCTATTGGCTTTCTTTTCTAATACAACAATAAGGTCAACAGATGCTTTCACTGGTGAAATCTGCACACCAGTCAATACCAATCCTTCACAAACTCTTCCAAAAAGTCAAAGAGGGAACAGTTCAAACTGATTCAATGTGATCAGCATGACCCTGATAACAAAACTAGACAAAGATATCACAAGAAATTAAAACTACACTCTAATATATATTATGAATAGAGACACAAATATCTTCAGCAAAATATTAGCAAACCAAACCCAGAAACCTTTAAAAAGGATTACATATCATGATCAAGTAGAATATTTCTTCCCCAAAGCAAGATTGGCTCAGCATTTGAAAATCAATTAATCTAATACATCATATAAATAGAATAAAGGACAAAAAGTACATGGTCATCTTGAAAGACACATATAAAAATTTGACAAAATACATGAAGCTTTGATGATAAAAATATTCAAACTATAAATAAAAGGAAACTTCCTTAACCTAAGAAAGATCATCTATTAAAAATCCACAACTAGCATCATACTTAGTAGTGAAAGATCAGAAGTTTTCCTTACAATCAGATAAGGTAAGAATGTCTGCTGTCATCATTTCTGTTCAAAACTGTACCAACATTTCTAGACAGAGTAATCAGGCAAAAAAAAAAAAAAAAAGGAAAGAAATAGAAGATACCCACATTGGAAAGGTATATGTAATACTATCCTTATTGGCAGATGACATGATTTCATGTACAGAAAACTATAAGGAATCCACAAAACCAAATATTAAAGCTGAAACACGTTAAAGGAGGTTGGAGATTTCAATATTTTATATATATATAGTTGTTGTTAAGTACCGTGGAGTCACT
>NW_006408599.1:9105088-9107516 GCF_000296735.1 Chrysochloris asiatica | reverse complement strand
CGTAAAGATTTACAGCCTCGGAAACCCTGTACAGGGTCGCTATGAGTTGGAACCGACTCCATGGCTCATAACAACAACAACTATATATATATATATATACACACACACACACACACACACAGAGAAATTGTATTTATACACTATAAATGAATATACAGAAAAAACTTAAGACAATTCCATTTATAGTAGCAGCAAATAGAATGAAATACTTAGGAATAAATATAACGTTAGAAGGGCAAGACTTGCACATTAAAACTATAAAATATAATAGAAATAAAATAAAATGCAAGTAAATGGAAATATATCTTATGTTCTTGATTAGAAGATTTAATATTGAGATGGAAATACTCCCAAATTGATCTATAGATTCAGTTTGGTTGGTAGGTTGGTTTTTGAAGAAATTGACAATTTGATACTAAAATTCATATGGAAATGCAAATAATTTTAAATAGCCAAAACCATCTTTGGAAAAAAAAAAGTTGGACAACTCCGTTTCCAATTTAAAAATTTATAGTTATAAAATTTTTATAACTATAAAATAAATAGTTATATAGTCAAGACTGTGTGATGCTGGCATAAAAATAGATATATTGTTGTTGTTAAGTGCCAATGACCTGGTTCTGACACATATAGACCTGTATAGGGTTACCAAGGATCAATAAAATTAGTATTCCATAAATATTATTTATGCACAACTGATTTTCTACAGGAGTACCAATAGAATTCAGTAGGAGAAATAGTGGTTTCTTCAATAAATTATGTTGGGACAACTGGATATCCACATAACAAAAAAAAAAAAAGAAAAGAAAAATGACATTAGACCCCTACGTCCTACCATACACAAAAATGATGTCAACATGATCAAAAATATAGTATCAAATACCTAACACTATAAAACTCTTAGATGAAAATACAAGAATAAATCTCCATAATGTTCCTCTACAGTCTCAGAAAACCTATATAGGGTCACTATGAGTCAGAACTGACGAGTTGGCACTTAACAACAGCAATGACAATGTTATTTTAGGGAATGGCTTCATAGATATGACTCCAAAAATGCAGGAAACCAACTGACAGATAAATGAGACTTCTTCAAAATGTAAAACTTTTGTGTATCAAAAGACACTCTCAAGAAAGTGAAGAAACATCTACAGAAAGGGAGAAGCCATTTAGGAACCATTTATCTGATAATCGTTTAATATCCAGACTAGAGAAACAGCGCCTATAACTCAGTAACAAAAAGAAAATTTAAAAATGGTCAAAGGACTTGAATAGACATTTCGCCAAAGAAAATACATGAATGGTCAATGTTGTTGTTAAGTGTCATAGAGTTGGTTCTGACTCATCGTGACCCTGTTTAGAGTTTCCAAGGAGTGGCTGGTGAGTTTGAACCTCTAGTTTTGTGATTCAAATGGACCTTTTTGGCCTAGTGCTTTATCCCACACCTTTCTTTGGAATGGGCACAACTATAGATCTCTTCCAAGTGGTTGTCTTTCAAATTCCTTGGCATAAAACAAGTGAGCACCTCCATTGCTACATCAGTTTGTTGAAACATTGCATTTGCAGTACCTATTCCTAGATCTGTTTTTCATCAATGCTCTCAGGGCAACTTGGACTTTCTTCTTCAATACCTTTGGTTCATGAGCATATGCTAACTCTTCAGGTGATAAAATGGGAGCTAGTAGTGACAGTTCCACCACTCATCTGTTAGATTGTCTACTGTGGGAGCTTGGGAGTTTCTGTGATTCTGAAAGCTAAGCCTCCAGTATTTTAAATACCAGCAGGGTCACCCATGGTGGATAGGTTTCAGATGAGCTTTCAGATGAAGACAGACTAGAAAGAAGGAGAGGAACTACTTCTGAATATTTAGTCACTGAAAATTTTATGAATAGCAGAGAAACACTTTCAGATGCAGGGCCAGAAATAAGCCCCTCAGGTTGGAAAGCATTCAAACTGCAACTGGGGAAGAGCTGCCTCCTCAAAGTAGAGCTGACTGTGATGACGCAAATGGAGTAAAGCCCATGGGAGAAAAGCCCGTGGGACCTTCATTTGCTGATGGGGCACAAACCAAAATGAAGAGAAACAGCTGTAAGTATCCACTGAAAATTGGAACATGGAATGTACAAAGTATGAATCTGGGAAAATTGGAAGTTGTCAAAAAATGAAATGGAGTGCATAAACATCGATATCTTAGGCATTAGTGAACTGAAATGGACTGGTATTGGTCATTTTGAATCTGACGACCACATGGTTTACTATGCCGGAAATGACAAGTTGAAGAGGAATGGTGTTGCATTCATTGTCAAAAAGAACATACCCAGATCAGTCATGAGGTACAACACTGTCTGTGATAGGATAATATCCATGCACCTACAGGGAAGCCCAGTTAACACCACTATTATTCAAATTTACCCACCAACCACTAAAG
>NW_006408599.1:9063444-9101768 GCF_000296735.1 Chrysochloris asiatica | reverse complement strand
CTAACAACAACAGTAGTAATAGTTGCAAAACTTTGTAAATATACTAAAATCCAATGAATGGTATAATTTAAGGGGTGAAGTTTAAATCTGTAAATTATATCTGAAAAAAGGTGAATAAAATAATTATGTCAGGTTAGAAGGACCCTGAGCAGGGTCTTGGATGCATGGCCCTTTAACATTATTTTGTTTGGTTGGTTGGTTTTGTTTAACTTTTTGATCTCTGAGTTTTTTCTGGTACCTCCTGCTCCAAAGCCTTGTGCCATATTTCTCTTATGTAAGTAAAGAGGTCCTTGAAGAGAAAAGGGGAGTGCCAGTGAAAACTAAAGTGGAAAATTCCAACTTTAGTTCATTGGTAGAGGTGGTTATTGCAGGATAGCCAGCTCAACTATTCAAATCTTTAGAGGAGTATAGACCTTAGAGGGAGGCATGGAGTTGTAAGTGCGGAAAGCCCAAACCAATTCCATTAACATGGTGTTCATTTCAACTCACAGTGACTTCATTTCTTATAGAGCAGAATCGTTTCACAGAATTTTCCTGGTTGTAATTTTTACTGAAGCAGATCATTAGACTTTTCTTCCATGATCCCACTGGGTGGATTACAGCTGTCAACCAGGTTAGTAACTGAGGACACACTTTTTAAATATCTGTGCTGCTTACAGGCTATGTGATACAGGCTAAGTCTTTCACCTCCTCCAGTCTCCGTTTCCTTGTCAATGAAATAAGCATAGTTCCATCTGCCTCAAAGAGCTGTTGGAAGAATTGAGCAAAGTAGATAAGGGGCCCTTAGCCCAGTGCTTAACAGATGGTGGCTGTGGTGGTGGTCTGCCATCAAGTTGGTTCCAACTCATAGTGACCCTGTATAGGCTTTCCGAGGCTGTAAATCTTTTTTTCCACAAAGCAGCTGGTGAACTTGAACCTTCAACTTTAAGATTAGTAGTAGTCTAATGCCTTACCTACAGTGCCGTTAAGGCTCCTTTAAGGGTTTAATACATAGTTAGAATTACTATTCTAAATGTTTTTCATTTACTTTTCATATTTCTAGGACTCCTGGTATGGCACTGTAGTATCAGCACTGGACTGTGAACCACAAGGTTGGCAGTTCAAACCCACCAGCTGCTCCTTGGAAACCCTACACAGGGTCGCTCTGAGTTGGAACCAACTTGACAGTATTTAACAACACCAAACAGAAACGGATGACTCTTTTCCGCCCAGTGGGGTTTCACCTTGAACATTGATATGCTCCTAAAACTCGTACTAGAATGTTCTCTCCAAGTTCCTTCCCTAACTTCTTTCAAATCTTTGTGCAAATGCCTCCTATTCAATGAGTTTCCCTAGTGAAGTTTCAGCCATATCTGCCTGCCACATTTCTAATACCACTTATCCAGGTCTATATTTCTCTTTGTCATTTTACAAATTTCTTACGTATTATATAATTTAATTGTTTATTTTTGTCACCCTCTGACTTAACATAAATTTCACAAGAACAATGATTTAAAGGCCAGACTTATTGGTCACAAAGAGATTGGAAGAATCTGAGACTATAGCCCTTGGCCACCCTTTGGGTCTGGAAAGGAACTCACCCTCATGGCCCAATTTTCAGTCAAGCAGTAGATAGGTTTATAGGAGGGACAACAACACTAGTAAGGTATGCTCACCATAGAATAGTCAGTCAGTCAAAATCAAAAGGACATTCTCCTAGGGACAAAGTTGAGAAAGTGGGTGGAATGCAAATAGAAACCACAGGGAGGAAGTGGGAAAACTATTGTTGCATGGAAGAAATTACAATCATTGAGATGAAACAAAGTGTATGATTTGTTGAATAAAAATTGATGATCTTGTCTGTAAATCTTCACTTGATTTACAATAAAAAGTTAATAAAAAGCAACAAGGATTTGGACTATATTATATGGAGTCCTAGTGTGGCACTGTGGGCTTATGTGCTGGACAGCAAGGTCGGTTTGAACCGCAAGGTTGGCAATTCAAGCTCACCGGCCGCTCCTTGGAAACGCTATACAGGGCCGCTGAGTTGGAATCGCTTTGACAGTACTTAACAACAACAACACTCACAGACATATCTACAGTAGTAGAAAATGTGCCAAGCACATGATCCAAATCAAACCAAACATGTCAAGTTCATTCTAATTCATGGTGATCTCATGTGTTACAAAGGAGAAATGAGCTTTATAAGCTTTTCATGGCTGCAATCTTTGTGGAAGTAGATCACCAGGCCTTTCTTCTGCAGTGCTGCAGAGTGGGTTTGAATCTCTGACTTTTCGTTTGGATGTCTAGAAGTCTGCACCACACAGAGACCTTAGTCTCATGGGAGTTCCTCAGTAATGGTGAGTTGAATAAATTAATTAATAAAGATGTAAATAGGTGAAGCTACATACCTGAGAGGGATCTCTGGGTGCTACAAATGGTTAAGAACTGGACTACTAGATGAAAGATTGAGGGTTCTAATTCACCCGGAGATATCTTAGAAGTAAGGCAATTTGATGTAAAACTCCTACAGACTGCAGTACTATTCCACACACATGGGGTCTCCAGGAATCCGAATTGACTCAGTGACAGCTAATAACCACAACATGTGCTTGAGGGCATTTTCCCACTCTTGGACAGTGTTACTCCGCGACATACAAAGTCCCCATAGAGCCTCAGCTCTAGAATATGAATCTTCAGTTGAAGTCATGCGATCCTTTCTGGTTAATGGATTTTTAGTGGAAGTAATATGAATCACTTATAGGTTGTTATTGTTAAGTACCATCGAGTCGGTTCTAACTCATAGCGACCCTGTATAGGGTTTCCTAGGAGCAACTTGTGAGCTTGAACCACCAACCTTGCAATTCAAACTGACCTTTCAGTCCAGTATGTTAACCCTCAGTGCCACACTGGGACTCCTGGTTAAAGAAGATAAGAGATCTTTTGTTTCTCTCTTTCACTTCGATGGGAATTCTCATAGACCATGTGTTCTAGAAGTTACATAGATCAGTAGGATCCCCACAAGATGTGAGGCATACAGAGAAGACAGAGGCAACTGCATGAAAGGTCCCGAGAGGGTCTTATATGTGTCAGCCCCAACTTTCCAAACTCAAAACACTTTCAGAGGCTGAGCAATTGTTACCACTGGGATAGGATATTGTCAAACCCTTTTAATGAACTGAGACTCAGAGAAAACAACCAGCTTGTCCCAGGTCACATGGTATGTTAAAAGCAAACCCAAGATTTGGACATAGTGTGGCACTGTGGGTTAATGCACTGGACTGTAAAGTCAGTTTGAACCGCAAAGTCGGTAGTTCAAACTCACTAGCTGCTCCTTAGAAACCCTATAAAGGGTTGCTATAGGTCAGAACCAACTGGGTGGCACTTAACAACAACAACAACAACCTTGCCTCACTGTAGTGTATACACGACAATGCCTCCATCCCACTTACCATGGCCATCAGCATATACTCCAGAGAGATGTTTTATTTTGTGTGGAGTTATCTTTTGCTCCCCTTGGTGCATGTTCTCTGGGCCAAACAATTCCAGTCTTGGTCCACATGACCTAATTCATCAGTTCTTCCCATTGTATCTGGGGTGGTCACCTTAGGTAACTGTCTAGTTGTTCGTTCATACCTTTTAAAGAAATTTGCAAGAGTGGTACCCCTCTTGCAGGAAGCGGGACTTGAACTCAGGTCTGTCCACCTCCACCCCAGAACTGTGTACACCTTATCATGCTTCCACTTTGCTCCTGCCAGCAGGTCTAATCTCTATTTGAACTCGGGCAACCCCACACAGCTTTCATGGACTGTCTGCAGAGCATCAGCCGACATCTCCCTTTGCTCAATGAAGATAAGTCTCTCTGGTCTACTGGACACATCAGCCTCCAAAACCTTGAATTTCAGGATAGGGGCAATGGGCTGGCAGGGCATGGTTGGGGCATCTGGTCCTGATAAGGTGTTGCCATGGCTGGACAAGCTTTCAGAGACGTAAGGCTTTGCGTAAGCATGAGATTAAAAGAATACATTATGAAAATATTTATTTATTTTCTTACAGGTATTGACATGAAAAAAGAAAAAAGTTCCCAGGAGAGATAAGATCCAGTGGGACTTTCTGTTCTTTGGGTTTGAATACCCAAGATTGCTACAGAAATTTAATTAGTATTAATAACAAATAATAATTATTTAAAACTGCAAGTACCAGCTGGAAGCAGCTGCAGCTTGAATGCACTGGCCTATGAAACTAAGGATGATGGTAGCAGTTAAAAACAAAAGTATGCAGGCAGGCAAATAGCAAGCAAGCAAAAAACATAAGTCCATTTTGCTCTTTGTACTGGGCTAATACAAATTCAGAACAGTGGTTTTCTCTTAATAAGAAAAAGGGGGAGCAGAATGGGGCTGATGAGGGGAGGCGCAGTAACCTTCAAGAGTATCTTTAATTTTAATTTCTTTTTGGTGAACAGAAAAAATATCTGAAACAAACATGATAGTGTACTGACATGTATTCATCCCCTGTGATGGGTACATGGCTGTTTATTGTACTCTGTCTAGATTCTCTGCATTTTATTTTTGTTTTCATGATAAAAACAAACTAACAAACACACTTCTGACAACTATCAATTTTATCAATTTACACTTTGCAAAGCTTATTACACAAATAGCCTTGAAAGAAAGACAAAGCAGGGTTTATTGCGCACATTTTACAGAGAATTTGAAATTTGTAAGGAGGGCAGTGGCAGTGGTGGTGGGGGCTTAGTAATCAAGGCCACATAGTGGGAGAATGACAGAGCTGGCACTTAATCAGCGGCTGGTCCTGAGATCTTTGTACTGCATTCACCTTGACTTGGAAGACAAAACTGTTCCCTCCTGCAGAAAACTCTCTGGGAAATCTGGTTTGACCCCAAGGCTAAGACATTTCTGATCTCCAGCTTCTCAGTTAGCCCTCATTCACCTCAATATGAACAGGCTCTCAAACAATAAGCCTTAATGGCATTTGTTCAGGGAATGTTTACTAACGTCTAGATACCAAAATAACCAAAGTGCATGGTATCCAGTCAATTTCAACTCACAGCGACCATATTGGACAGAGAGGAACTGCAGTTTCTAAGGCTGTAAGCCCTTAAGGAAATTGACTAGTGTATCTTTTTTCCCATGGAGTGATTGGTGGATTCAGACTGCAGCCATGCATATAATCACTGTGCCAACATGTTTCAATACCAGGTTGGAATGTCTAGGCAATTCCCTACAGTGAGCAGCTCAACTCACAAACCTGCTCTCTCCATGGTCTCCTGACCTCTTCACTTTCCATAAGTTTGGTTGTTGTGCCCACGTGGCGCTTTCTACCTGCTCTCCTTCCTCAAGTGCAAGGTGACTTAGTGTGTGGAGTGGTTAAGGTTCAAAGAAAGACCTAGACATGAAAACAGTGGGCTTCTGTTTTCTCATTTGTATAATGGGGATAAAAAGGCTCTGAGGATACTGTTTTTGTTTGTTTTGTTTGCCCAGCCTCCCCACACTTTCTTCTGGAAGCAAAATGTCTGCCAACATTTGAGAAACATCATTTATCTTCCTCTCAATGAAATGTGGAAGGGACTGTCCATCTCATAAGAAGCCAAGTAGTAAAGAGCGCTAAGTATTGGACTGCTAACTAAAAGGTCAGCAGTTTGAACCCACCAGCACTCTGTATCATGAAAGATGTGGCAGTATGCTTACATAGAGATTTATAGCTTTGGAAACTCTATGGAGCAGTTCTACTCTGTCCTATCGGGTCCTTATGAATTGGAATTGACTCTGTGGCAGTGAATGAGTAGTCCCTGACTCTTATCATAGGAGTGGTTACATCATGCAAGCAAGACTTTCAGAGTCCTTGACTGGGGATTGATACAGATACTAGGAGATGGGGGTGCGTCTCTCTCTGTCTGACAGCATAGGCATGGAGGACTACATAAGCTTGTAGCAGAAGGGTCCATCTGTACACCACCTCCAGAAGGAAAGTCCACTTGAGAATGTAGCACACACACAAAACAACTAAACAGAGATGCAAAGAGACAAGAGTCCTTACAACACCAAATGAACTCAGTGAAGTTCAATTGGACTTCCTAGATACACATATATAAGCAAATAAACCATACTGTTTCTTAAGCTCCTTTTTTGATTTGGATTTTTGTCATTTGCATCCAAGAGTTCCAACTATATACATATTCTTCAGACAATTGTGTGAAGATTAAACAAGATGCCGTTTAATCACACGCTTAACTTAGTCTCAAGAAATGGTGAAGGGGAGTAATTATGGTTGTCATTGGCACAATAATGGACTCTTGTCCCAGAAAGAAGATTGTTCTCCCCCTTGGCTGTGTATCTCAGCACAGTGAGATGTAAACAAAACCTCTACCTTATGACATGGGTCAGGCCTCTCTGGGAAGACTCAGACAACACTTCCTGCCCTTCCTCCATGAGAGCCTTAGTGCCTATGACACAAAACTATGAATGATGCTGTAGGCATTGGATCCTTTCTTACGGACTTCCTCGAAGCATGCAAGCTCTCTGCGAACAGAAACCACCTATTGGTCTACTTTCAACCTCCAGCCCTTAACACAACAGTGTTGTTGTTAAGTGCTGTTGAGTGGCTCCAACTTGCAGTGAACTTGTATAGAGTTTCTAAGGAGCAGCTAGTGGATTTGAACTGCCAATCTTGTGGTTGGCAGTCCAGTACTTATCCTACAGTGCCACACCAGGAGTCCTCAAACAACAGTAGCATCTCCAGAGAATTTTTTTTTGTCTTGGTTAAGAAAGAGATGAAAGCCAAGGACTTTTGTCAACCAAGATTTCTTCCCCGTCCTGAGGATATTTAAGTCTATAGTAGGTTTTGTCAAATGCTTTTTGATGTGGTCAGCAAAGCTGACTTGAGCCAGCCTAAAAGTAGTTCAGAGGGTTGGTGTGGAACTCTTAAAAACAAGCATCAGGTAGAATAAATTAATATACCCTGAAGAGCTGTTTCGGACTCAACCCTCACCTTCTCTTACCCTGTTCATATGACTCTTGGGGTTTCAACCACCTGCTTTCCGCCCCAGTGACATAACTAAGGGAGTGCAGACCATATCAGGTAACATCGTCATAGGGAGTGACACCAACATGACAGTTATTAAAATTACTTTTTATAAAAGACTCCCTAAAACAACTAGGCTTATGAGAACAAAGAGCAGCAGTTGCCTAAGGAGAAAGCTCAGAAGACAAGAAGAGATTCGAAAGAAGGACAAATGGAAATGGCAATCACAGGGAGGAAGTGGGAACACTGCTGTTACATTGTGGGGATTGCAATCAATGTCACAAAGCAAAATGTGTATGAATTATTGAATGGAAAACCAATTTGCCCTGTAAACTTTCACCCAATCATAAAAAAAGTTTTTCAAATAATGATTAAATTAAAAAGAATCTCTGTAGTAACTTACAAGAACAAAAACCTCTTTCATAAACCCAGCTTAATATGCATCAAAACTCTATGCTATTTATCTTTTGAATCTTCTAATGAGCTCTAGTCTGAACTGTCATGACTACCCAATTACAGTGACACTTCAGATCACGTGATTTCCTCTGCAATTACTAAAAACACATGCTGTTGTTTTTTTGCTGCTGGTATTTTTATCATCACTGATTTTGTCAAATTTTCTGGTCTTTCAGTTACCACATAATAATTAGTATTTGTGAACTATATTAATCATTTTTTGAGGCTGAAGTAGTAATTAAAGGAAAAGGAGAAAATTTTTAAAAAGCTTCTGCCCAGTTACTAATAAAGATATAATTAATAATGAAATTCAGTGTAGAAAGAGTTTACTAAATAATTGTATTGCTAGTATTCATTTTTAAATGTCATCGAGTCAGTTCCGACTCACAGTGACCCTGTATAGGGCTTGAAGCTGTAAATCTTTGCAGCAACAGAAAGTTTCATCCTTATCCCATGGAGTGACTGGTAGGCTCAAACCACCAACTTTGTTTGTTCTTCTGGAAGTCCATGATGCCTTTAATATTCTTCTCCAACACCATAACTCAAATGCAACAATTCTTTTACAGTCTTCCTTATTCATTGTTAAAATTTCACATGCATATGAGGCTATTGAAAATACCATGGTTTGGGTCAAGTGCACCTTTCCTCAAACTGGTATGTTTGCTCTTGAACACTTGAAAGAAGTCTTGTGCAGCAGATTTACCTAATAAAATACATAGTTTGATTTCTTGACTGCTGCTCCGTGAATGTTGATTGTGGACCCAAGCAAAACTCATTTATCATAATGTAATTTACTGGTCCAGTTGTGAGGATTTTTGTTTTCTTTACATTGAGGGATAGTCCATACTGAAGGCTGTGGTCTTTGATCTTCATCAGTAAGTATTTTAAGTCCTCTTCACTTTCAACAAGCAAGGTTGTATCATCTGCATATTGAAGGTTGTTAATGAATCTTCCTCCAATCCTTATGCCATATTTTTTTTTTAAAGTTTTTATTGTGAACTGAGTGATAGTTTACACGGGAGAACATTGGCTTTACACCATTATTTCATTGCAATGATTACAAACTCCTCTGTGTGTCATCATTCAACAGTATTTGCTTCCATTCCCTTATGCCACATTCTTATTAATATAATCCAGCTTGTTGGATTATTTGCTCAGCACACAGATTGAATAAGTATGGTGAAATAATACATCCCTGGCTCATACCTTTCCTCATTTTAAGCCATTCAATATCCCCTTGTTCAGTTCAAATGATTGCCTCTTGGTCTATGTATAGGCTCTTCATGAGCACAATTAAGTGTTCTAGAATACCCCTTTTTCAAAATGTGATTCATAGTTTGTCATGATCCACATAATTGAAAGCCTTTGCACAGTCAATAAAGCACAAGTTAACTTCTTTCTGGTATTCTCTGTCTTCAGCGAAGATTAATCTGCTGTCAGCAATGGTATCCTACCTTCCATGTACTTTTCTGATTCCAGCTTGAATTTCTTCCCTTTTGGTTTTATAACTCCAGATCTTTGTACATTTCATTATACTGTTTTCTATTTTTTTGTCTTTTCCAGCTGTTCTCTGAAATGTTGTTTTGCTCTTTAAATTCCTCATTCTCTTTAGCATCTCTGATGGAGAATCGTTTCAGAATCTCTTCTGACATCCATTTTGGTCTTTTCTTTCTTTCTTGTCTTTTTCTTCCTGTATAATGTTCTTGATGTCATTCCACAACTCTTCTAGTCTTCTGCCATTAGTGTCTAATGCTTCAAATCTGTTCTTGAGATGGTCTCTAAATTCAGGTGAGATATGTTCAACATCATATTTTGGATCTTGTGGACTTGTTTTAATTTTCTTCAGCTTCAGCCTGAATTTTCATTTGAGCTATTGATGGTCTGTTTTACAGTCTACCCCTGGCCTTGTTTGGGCTGATGCTATTGACTGTCTTCATTGTCTCTTCCCAAAGATGTAGTGAATTTGATTTCTGTGTATTCTATTTGATAAGGTCTATATGAACTGCAAGGTTACCAGCTGCTCCTCGGAAACCCTACATAGGGTTGCTATGGGTCAGGATCAACTCGACGGCACTTAACAACAACAACAACAACAACAACAATATATGTAAAGTTTCCTTTTATGTTGCAATGAATAAGCCATTGGTCTTGAAAAATTCTATGATGCGATCTCCAGCCTCATTTCTATCACCAAGGCCATATTTTCCAACTACACAGATCCTTCCTCTTTGTTTCCAACTTTCACATTCCTATCACTAGTAATTATCAATGCATCTTTTTTGCATGTTTGATCAATTTCAGAAGTTAATAGAATTCTTCAGTTTCATTATTACTGGCTTTAGCTGTTGGTCTGTAAATTTGAGTAATAGTGGTGTTGTTCTTTATACATTCCATTTCATTTTGACAACTTCGAATTTTCCTAGATTCATACTTCATAAATTCCATGTCCTGAGTACTAATCGATGTTTGCAGCTGTTTCTCATTTTGAGTTGTGCCCCATCAGCAAATGAAGGTCCCAAATGCTTTATTATCATTATGGTCAACTCTACTGTGAGGAGGCAGCTCTTCCCAAACCATAGTTTGAGTGCCTTCCAACATGAAGGGCTCATCTTCCAACACTACATCTGACAATGTTCAGCCGCTACTCAGAAGGTTTTCAGTGGCAAACATTTATATGTAGCCTGCCTCTCCTTCCTAGTTTGTCTTAATCTGGAAGCTCAGCTGAAACCTATCCACCATGGACAACATTGCTGGTTTTAAAAATACTGGTGGCATAGCTTCACAGAAACATTCAAACCACCACAGTACAACAAACCACTACACCATAAAGACTTGTGTATTTTGTAAATTTGCTATGCTCCTTAGTGGCTCCCTCTCCCTAGAACATCCTTTCTACACCTCTCCTTTTCTTCAGTTAATAGACTCCTTTTCATCGTGTAAAACTCAACTGAAGTGTCATCCTTCCTGGCAAGCTTTTAAGGAGCCTAGACGCATTCTCTCCATAGGGTTCTCATATCAGTGACTATATTTTATCATGAGTTTCATGGAGGCAGACATAGTGTCTTGTTCACCTCTGGATTCCAGTTTTATGAAGAGTGGTTGTGGTGGTGCTGGTGTTGGTTACATGTCATGGAGTCAGTTCCGATTCATAGCAATCCTTACAGGGGCAGAAAGCCTCATGAAGTGGCTGGTAGATTTAAACTGTTGACCCTGTGGTTAGCAGTCCAACTTGCAACTCAGTAAACTACCAGCTCCTTTTATGGATAGTTGTTGTTGTTGTTAAGTGCTATCAAGTCGATTCCAACCCATAATGATCCTGCATAGTGTTTCCGAGGCTGTAAATCTTTACGGTAGCAAAAAGCCTCATCTTTCTCCCATAGAACCAGTAGTAGCTTCGAACTGTCGACCTTGAGATTAGCAGCTCGATTCGTAACCACTATGCTACCAGAACTCCTTTTTATGGATAGTAGTCACTTGGAAAATATTAGAATGAATGAACACTAATGCATGTAGGGAGGATACCACATTGAAGAGTCCTGGTGTGGCACTCAGGGGTAAGGCAGTGAATCACAAGGTCAGTTTGAACCAAGGTTGGCAGTTCAAACTCTCCAGCTGCTCCTCAGAAACCCTATACAGTGTTGTTATGAGTCGGAACTGACTTAACAGCACATAACAACAACAACAACAACAACATTAGAATAAGTATGCTTTAGATACAGAAAGGAAGGCTAGAAGAGGTCATTCCAGCTACCAAAAACTTCCTCGTTCTCCCAATCTTTTTTCCATAGCTCATAAGCTCCATAATGTAATGAACCAGTCCACCAATATTAATTGCAACATAGCTTTTGCACACATTTGATTTCTTCTAGTAGAAGAGGTGGTTCTTTAGGGCAGGCACTGTTCTCATTCCTCTTTGTGTCTGTCTCTTATCTACTACCACCACTGCCATCAAGCCATTCCTGACTCATAGCACATAAGACAGTACAAGTAATTCCTAGGGTTTCTAAGACCATAAGGAGAGCAGACAGCCTTATCTTGTTTTCCATAGAGTTTTAAACCGACGACCTTGTTTTAAACCAAATTTTAAACCAAGGCTGATGGTTTTAACCAATGACCTTGCAGTTGACAGCCCAGCACTTAACCCACTGTGCCACCAGTGTTCCCTTATAGGGTTTAAAAAACAAAACAAAACAAAAAACAGCTGCCATTGAGTCAACTCTATTCACGGCATCCCATCTGTGTCAGAGTCAAACTATGCGCCAAAGGATTTTTAATGACTGACTCTTTTGATAAGTAGTTTCTGTCAGGCTTTTCTTCTGAGATATGTATCTCTGACTGAACTCAAACATCCAACCTTTCCATTAGCAGCCAAGCTCACTCATTCACCATTTATACCACCTATGGATTCGTTACAGTTGTTGCTGTTGTTAGGTGCCATAGAGTCACTTCTGACTCATAAGTAGCCTTATGCACAGAAGTACACAACACTGTCTGATCCTGTGCCATCCTCACAATTGCTGTTATAATAGCAAGTAGGAATACAGAACAAAGGTTCTCAGGTCAGAAAAGACCTGCTTTCAAATAACAAGTGTGCTATTAACTTCCTGAGTGACCATGGCCAATGTACTGAAACTTTTGTTGTTGTTGTTAAGCACCATTGAGTTGGTTCCAACTCATAGCAACCCCGTATGGGGTTTCTGAAGAGTGACTGGTGAGTTTGAACCTCTGACCTTATGATTCAACAACCTTGCAGTCTAGTGTTCATCCTACAGCTCCATGCCAGGACTTGTGTTGAAACTCTATAGGCCTTTATTTCTTTAACTCTAAAGTAGGGGAAATAAAAGTGCCTGCTTTATAGGATTGTAGCTATGATGAAATGCAATAGTGCGTGTATTCATTTATTTAGCCAATAAATATTTCTTGAGGGTCCTCTACATGTGTGCGGCTGACTGTACAGAGAAAATCAAAGCAGATGCCACCTTTGCACTCAGAGGCTGTCTAGTTTAATAGGGAGGTAGTCATTAGCACATAAGCAACCATGGCATTGCTGAGTATGATCACTGCAAGAAAGGACAGTGTTTGTGAACATAATTTAGATTATGGGTCCAGTGGATGCCTTTCCAAAGAAGTGATATTTTAGGCTGGACACTGAAGGATGAGTAGATATTAATCAAGGAAGATTGAGGGCAGAGATACAACCTGTCCTAAGACCTAGGGAGGGTGAGAGCATCTGCTCTGGCAAATGATAAATTCACTAAATGATAATGTATCTTCTAGGGACGGCTTATAGGTCAGTGATTAAGAAGGAGCCAGACTGTGTTCAAATCCTGGCTCTATTACTTGAATAGCTGTGTGACTTTAAACTATTTTCTTAACTTCTCTGGACTTTGTATTTTCATGTGTAACCAGGGATAATAAAGTACTCTCCTCAGTGGTCTACTGAGTGGATATAATGACTTGCCATATATAAGCATTTAGAACAATGCCAGACATAGTTAAAGCAGTCTTTATATAACAGCCACTGATATCACTGATTCTTTCATTCATACTCAGCAGAATGAACGTGGATTCCCCTAAAAAGGAGAAGGCAAAGGCCTTGCCTGAAGAAGACTCTAAAGAACTGAAGGAAGGTGGAAAACACTGGGATGCTGTCTATGAAAAGTGCCAGGGACTCAATATGCCTTTCTCTATGTTTATATAATCCCCGGCCTCTAGGATTGGAGCATTCTGTGACGCCCTCTGAGATGCCTGTAGGTCTCCCTTGGCCTACCACTGGCCATCTAGATTTGGACAAGGTGTCCAGATACATGGAAGAAGGTTATTACTCCGAAACTCTATACTACTCAAAAATTCACAGGATTGAGACAAAAACAAAAACAAAAACATTAGGGTTTCGGGAGCTGGGTCCTCTCTGTTTTATTTATTTATTTTCTTTAAATAAGATCTGTTTGTTGATTTAATATCCACTTAGAAGCCAGCAAAACTGCCGTTTATTTCCTCTGTAGCTTCTGAGGGTCTTCGTTGCTCCAACTCTGTCTCTGCCCTCTCCGTGCTACAGACCTGATTGAGAAAGGCCGACTTAATGTTATTAAGTTAATACACACTTTGAAGGAAAGATTTCTAGGGGCATGTCTGTGACAAGGGTGAGAGAAGTTGGATATAGTTGTGGGAGTCGGTGAGGCAGCTCACCCACCCACCAGACTCTCCACAAGGGAGACAGCTCCCTGGCCTCCTTGCTTGTTTTAATCTGTGAATGTTTCCCAGAAAGAAATAGTAACTTCTCCTTTTTCTGGCAGGGGTGGCTAATGAAACTCCCTGAAAACAGGGCCTCTCCCTCCCCTTCAGCCTGGCCTCACACATGCTAATGCAAATCAGTTCTGACCCAGCCAGGGGTCTTAGGGAAGGCTGCCAGGAGCTTTAGAACAAACACGCAAAGAATGTTATTTCATTTCTGGCATCCTGGGGAAAGAGGGACAGTGAGAGGGAAGTTGGGCAGTTAAGTGGGGTGGGAGGGGGGAAGGATGGGGGGAAGGTATGAGAGAATAAATATGAATGCTTATGGCCAGTAACAAGCTTAGAGAAATGGCAAAGATGAAAGAAATTAACATGAATTAAGGGCCTGCTAGATGTGGTGCTCCCGTAAAGATTTACAGCCTCGGAAACCCTGTACGGGGTCGCTATGGGTCGGAACCGACTCGACGGCACTTAACAACAACAACAACAACAACAGATGTGGTGCTGGAGTCCTGGTGTGGCGCTGCGGGTTAATGCGCCAGACTGCAAAGCCTTTTGAACTGCAAGGTTAGCGGTTCAAGTTCACCAGTCGCTCCTCCGAAACCCTGTATAAGGTCGCTATGGGTCGGATCCGACTGCACTTAACAACAGCAACAAAGATGTGGCGCTGCGGGTTAATGTGCCGGACTGCAAAGTCATTTGAACTGCAAGGTCGGTGGTTCAAGCTCACCAGCTGCTCCTCAGAAACCCTATACAGGGTCACTATGGGTCAGAATCTACTCGACGGCACTTAACAACAACAACAACAGATGTCAGAAACTGGAATATGAATTATTTGATTTAAGTTCCACATGTACATTTTGGAGTAGAATTTATTACTTTCATTTTTTGAATGCAAGAAAAGGCACTAGGTCTCAAATGCGAGCCAAGCTTTTAAAAATTAACCCAACTATGAAATAGTGGGGTCAGAGTTTGAACCCAAATTATTTTATTCCAAATCTCATGCTGTATCTTCTCACTGAGGCTGGCTGATTGGTTGACATTTGATAATAGATTCCCAAAGAAAACTATACCCAGAACCCCATATCCTCTGCTCTCTATTGTCCTGCATTGTTCTAATTCCAGATTCATCATCTCTAACCACTACTAGTATAACAGCCCCCGAACTAGCCTAGACTCCACAATGGTTAAGCACTTGGATGCTCACCAAAAAGATTGTGGTTCAAACACACTTAGCAAACCTGTGGGAGAAGTATCTGGTGATGCGCTCCTGGCAACATTCCAGCCTAGAAAACCCTATAGGGCAGTTTTACTCTGCCACATGGGGTTACTATGAGTTGACATGTACCTCACAGCACCTAAACAAATAACAGCTCATTTCCCTACACCCTATCTCTCCCAATCTGACTCATCCTCACCCAGTTAGTGCAGAGGATCATTCTCAAACCCAAACATGGCCTCTCATTGTTGTTCAAAGCCTATCAGTGTTTCCTAACTTGCATCACAAAGCCTTGCATATATTGCTTCTCCAAATTCATATTGTATCTATTTCAATATTCATAAACTCTGTTTTCCCATATGTGGTCCCTTCAATTTCACACCTCCTTGCCTTTGTTTCAGCTGTTCCCTATGCCGGTGATGCAATTGTTTTCCCAATTCTAAATGTTCAATGCTTTCCATTCTTCCAGCTCCAGTTTTAATATACTTCCTCCAAGGTACATGCCTCTGAACTCCTGTGCTTTTATTGTCCCGAGAGGGACAAATCACCCCCTACACTCAGGAGATTTAGTTGCTTCCAAGTGTGTCCTCAATACTGGGCAAACCTCTTCAAATTTAAGCCACAGAATTTCTAATTCCAGCATGGCTACTACCTTTAAGAGGAGTATGAATGAGTGTGGACTCGGGATCCAGAAAGCCTGTGTTAGAATTATGGATCTGTCACTTCCTAATTGTGTGACCTTGGACAAGCCATTTAGCATTTCTATCTTAGTTTCCCTATCTATAAAAAGGAAAAACTACAGTCCTGGTGTGGATAAGCACTGGACCACCAGGTCAATTTGAACCACAAGGTTGGCAGTTCAAACTCACTAACTGCTCTTTGTAAACCCTCTACAGGGTCACTATGAATTGGGACTGACTCGATGGCACTTAACAACAACAACAACATGGTGCTCTTTAGGACTCTGAACCACAAGGCTGGTAGTTTGAACCTACCAGTCACTGTGGGAGAAAGATGAGGCTGTCAGCTCCCACAAAGATGTAAAACCTCGGAAACCCTACACAGGGTTGCTATGAATCGGAACCAACTAGACAGCTCTTAACAACAACGGCAGCATGGTACCTACCTTTGTTGTTTTATACTGCTAAGTCAATTCTTACTCATAATGAACCTTATAAGACAGACTATATATAACTGTCCCATAAAGTCTCCAAGCTTGTCATCTATACAGGTCTTTTCTCCTGTGGATCCGTTGGTGGCTTTGAACTACTGACCTTTCGTATAGCAGTGGAGTGCTTAACTGTTGTGCTATCAGATGCCATATCCACCTTAGCAGTTATGCTATTGGGAGGATTCCAAGAGTTAGTGGATGTACATGTCTTAGCACAATGCCAGGCACAAGGAATAAGAGCTCAGCAAATGGTCAGTGATGAGGAGGCCAGCACTATGCTTTCAGTTAATATCTAGAAATGTTTACCTGCACGAATGATGGCATCCATTCATCCTATAATACCTATTACTAAGCTTTGCCATTTACTGAGTTGAACACCTTCTACCTGCCAGGTCATAAGTTAGTGACTCACAGCTTCCTAGAACAAGGCTTCTAAAGCCTCTCCTAGCCATGGAGCACTGACAGTGTTGGTGCTCTATGATTATGAGAACTGTATTAGGGATGAATTCAAAGAACAGTAAGAGAACAAAAGAGAAAGGGAAGTCACCTGTTGTTAAGTTAGCTGTTTGGGGTCAAATGATCTCAAATTGGCCACATCTCATGTCCAAAGGCCTCCTGGGATATACTGTAGGAGAACAAAAAAATATGGACAACTTGCACAGTAGGCAGGGCAATCAGCCAATCATGAGTCCCTTTCATGGTCATTCCTGATAAAGACCTATGGAAGAAAAGTCTTGTATGAACTTGGATACATGCTTGGCAATGAGCACCTACTTTTGCATATGCGAACTATTCTATATTTATTTCACTAAAAAAACTCTAATGTAGGAAGTAACAATACTTTTATTTTCCAGAGAGGGAAAATAGGTATCTTGTCCAGCCATAAAGTAACAAAGATTTGAATTGACCCTAGGACAATCTAACTCAAAACCCTAAGAAGATCCAGGTATATGGATGTTTGGATGTTGGACAAGAAAGTAGCAGGTTGGCTATTGGGAAATCAAGAGCCCTGGCTCAACCCAGTTCTGACATGGCTAGCAGGGTGACCTCGAATAGACCATCTCCCCTCGATGGGCTTCAGTTTCACCTTTGAAGAGGAAAAGTTTGGGTCAATGGTGTCTGAGACTCCAAGATGAAACATTCTGTGTTTCAAATGTGAAAGCAGAACAAGGTTGTTGGTAGATGAGGAGTCTGTCACTGGGGAAAGAACAGAGCCTAGAGAAAAATGCCAGAAGTCTAGATTTTGTCTTGCTTCTGACTCATCTACACATCAGTAAGGGCAATCTCCTGTAGTCTGTAACATCTTTCCAGTGATGATCTCAAGACTTCTGATGCAATAGCTACTTTCACAGGTATGGATGTGGGGAGAAGACCTACCAGAGCACAGTGAGGGACCCATGGCCAAGATGATAGGAGGAAGGGAGGGTTGGAAGACCTGACGCTAAACCTCATCCATTTCTATCTTCAGGAGATCCCCAAGTCCAAGGTGATCAAAATAGATAGCGACTTCTCCACCCAATCTCACTGTAATGAGGAGGAAACTAGAATCAGAAAGAGGAAGCTCTTTGCCCAGGGTCCCAGGCAGATGTGCAGTAATGGTTGACACAGAACTTACGTGGGGCTTCTCACCCTCCCCAAGAACCACTCCCCAGACTGAGTTGTCTCTGTGTTTCAAAAAAAAAAAGTGACCTGAAGGTAGATGAAGGTGGTCACAGTCTCCTGGGAAGAGCCCTGGGCGGGTGTCAGGATCCTTCTGTGTTAGCTCCTGGCTGTGTTCTGACTATGAAACCTCTGAGCCACTTGGAGCCTCAGCTTCCTCACGATACACTGAGAGTGTTTAGATTGTTGTCGTTGGGTGCTGTTGAGTCCATTTAGTGTCATAACAACCCGATGTGACAAAGTAGAACAGTACCATAGGGATTTCTAGACTGTAATCTTTATGGGAGCATGTTGTTGTTGTTGTTATGTGCCATGGAGTCGGTTCCGACTCATAGCGACCCTGTACAGGGTTTCCTGTGCTGTAAATCTTTACGGGAGCAGAACGCCTCATCTTTCTCCTGTGGAACAGCTGGTAGTTTCGAACTGCTGACCTTGCGGTTCACAGCCCAATTCGTAACCACTACGCTACCAGAGCTCCTTACATCATCAGGTTATTCTCCTGAAGCTGCTGTTTCTTGATTAAAAAACTTCACCCTTTCAGGTTGCAGCCAAGAGTTTTCCTTTGACCTAGATTGTACACCCCAAATTAATGACCTGCAGGTTAATTCTGACCTACAAATTGGGTTTATCTTAGTTATCTCTTGCTGTTGCGATAGAAATACCACAAGTGTATGGATTTAACAACCAGAAATTTATTCTTTCATGGTTTGGGAGACCAGAAGTCTAAATTCAGAGTGCTGGCTCTGAGGAAGGGTCTCCTTTCAGTCAGTGTCTGAAGGCCTAGTATTCCTTGGAGATTCCCATACACGTTAGTATCAATCTTCCTCTGGATCTAGGAACTTCATAGTGCACGGACCTAGGTCCAAAGGACACACACCACTCACAGTGTTTCTATCTTGATGGTAGTTGTTGCTCTTGTTGTTAAGTGCCGTCAAGTTGACTCTGACTCATAGTGACCCTGTATAGGCTTTCCAAGGAGCATCTGGTGGGTTTGAACTGCTGACCTTGTAGTTCATAGTCTAGTGTAGATTCTAAAGGTTCCTCTTTCTCTGCTCAAGTCTCTTTCCTTTTATCTCTTCTAAGATAAAAGGTATTGTAGGCACATCCTTTGGGGAATCTTTCACAGATCAGATCAGGGTGGTGGTGGGATAAAGGTTGTTGTTGTTGTTGTTAAATGCCATGGAGCCAGTTATGACTCATAGTAACCCTGTATAAGGTTTCTGAGGCTTTAAATCTTCTCAGAAGCAGAAAGCCTCCTCTTTCTCCTAAGGAGTGGCTGGTAGGCTTAAATATGGACCTTGTGCTTATCTCGTATAATGGAGCCAACACAGTCCTAGGGGTGGTGTATCCCACTTTTGATCCTTTTATTGGTTTATCACATCAAATCACATCATGGGGGCTAGTTCCGGCTTAACTCCCAAACCACTGAGAAAGTTGGCACAGTCAAGTTGACACAAAACCTTAAACTATTAGAGTCTATTTGATCAACTTTAAATTGGTTGTCAGCATTTACTAATTAAAAAGGCTGGTTGTGTGCTGTGAAGTCAGTTCCAGCTCATAACAACCTTGTAGAGTATTCCTGAGGCTATAAATCTTTATGGGAGCAGACAGCCTCATCTTTGGAAGATTTTACTAAAACATCTAGATTACTGGGTTGAATGGCTTGAAGAATGGTCAAGACTGGACCTACATGGTGATGATTAGCTAGAGGTAGAGATCTTTGTTCCATTTCTAGTTTGTCACAATCTCCACGCACATATATTACTCAGCCCCTGCTCACAGTGACCCACTGGTATGACTCATAAACTCTGCCTTATAAAGCCCAACTAAATATCTCTGTTGTACTCCTGGTGTGGTGCTGTGGGTTAATGCGCTAGACTGCACGGTTGATTTGAACCATAAGGTTGGTGGTACAAGCTCACCAGCCACTCCTTGGAAACCCTATACAGAGTCACTACGAGTCAGAACCAACTCCACGCACGGCACTTAGCAACAACAAAAATCTCTGTCAGCATTCCTGCCCCCCACATGAGGTATTCATGGGCCTCTGAGACTGCCAGTCCTTTGAGGGCCAACTACTGGAATGATTTCTGATAGCAAAGTGAAATCTGCCTCGCCTTCTGCCTTTGCCCTTAGTGCTATTTTCTAGGGTCATGGTGAGCACATGTGAGCACTCTGACCCTCCATATTTCTACAGTGGGCTAATAACAGTGGATCCATCTTCCTGTGTCTTCTCTTCCCCTAGATAAACCACCCATGCCACTCAAATGTTCTCCAGGGCCATCATTGCTATAGCCTTCTGTGATCTGCTTTTTGTCCTCTAAGCATCGTTCAGATATTTGGTCTTCCTCTTGTAAGTCAAATCCTCTCTACAGCCATAAAGCCCACATAGGCCATTCCCTCCCTTGAAGCCTTCCCATGACTCCTCTCAGGCTTACCCAGCTATCTTCACTGCCCCTTGCTTTCCAAGCTACAGTCTCTGCTGTACTGTTTTTCCAATCTCCCAGAGTTTTCACAACATGGCCTCTGCCTGAGATACTCTTCACTTCCCCTGATCCTTCCTCAGGAAGACTTTGCACCAGTGTGTCCACTGGCTGGGCCAGTGACCCTTTCTTGCTTTCCTGTCAGAACATGGATGGAGTAAACAGTCCCATAAGTGCCTGGCTCCTTCTCTGTTGACTCCAACCACTGTGAGCTCCACCAGGGCAGAGACCAAGTGTGCCTCATTTCTGCATTCAAAAGCCTAATTTAGTGTGAGGCACATTGTGGGTGCTCAGCAAGTATTTCTGTGTGTGTGTGTGTGTGTGTGTGTGTGTGTGTGTGTGTGTGTGAGTTTTCTGAGCACTTTGCCCTGCAGTCAGCTAACAGGGCTGAAGCTATGCTGCTCTACTCTGCCCTATCCCAGGTACCACTCAGAGACCACTCATTGGTTCTTCACATGTCAGGACTCCAGTGTTCTCCTTTCCCCACAACTATGGTTTCCCTGCCTCTCAGCATAACTCAGCCTGTTCTCTACACCCTGGTCAGAATCGTCATCACAAAACATAGGTTAAAATACATCCTGTCCCTCCTCAAAAACCTTTCCTGGCTCCCTTGGTCTACAGGTCAAGTCTAGCTCCTACACGGGACATCCAAGACTTAGCTCACCAGCCCAGTCTCAGCTCCATCCCTCCATCCACCATGAGTTTGCATGAGCAGTCTGTACCCTGCCCCTCTAGAGCCCTGGCTTGCAGCCCATTCCTGGATGAAGTTCTGACACAGTTTGAGGAAAGAAACAGCCTGCCTGAGAGTCCCCAGCAGGTTTTAGGAGCCTCACTGTCTGTCAGCTGAAAAATAGCGTTATTTTTCCTCTACAAGTCTCTCTTGGCTTTGGACACACTGCTGTATTTGCTTCTGGCTTGGGAACAGCTCTTCCCCTCTCTAGGGCCCCAACTGTGCACTTTGGAGAGGTCAGTGTGACCTGACGTTAGATGGAACTAAATTGCTAGGCTGCTCTCCTTGCCCTCACCTCATGACCAATAGGACAGGGAACCACAATCAGGGAAAATTTACATTCCACCTGAGTTTGGCGACATCACAGGCCCCTAGTCCCTGCTGAGCTCTGGGACACTTGGTCACACCCAATAGGTGGTTCACTCCAGAGCCAGATAATAGGCACAGTCCCTTGTATTGAGAGAGGGTGGGAATGGGGCAATGTACAGTCTGACGATGAAAGAAGGGAGAATCTAGACTACACCCGATAGACTGAAAAATACATGGAGAAAGAGAGAGATACAAGCACACTGAAAGCACGTATCACAGAGGTACAGGAGACACAAAAAGACAGTGACAGACACGAAAGAGGAGAGAGAGAAAAGAAAAGAATCATACAGAAACAACATAGAAATGGTTATCAGAGGGAAGAAAAGGAGAGATGCTGAAAACTGGGAAGGAAATTAGGAAGGAAGGAAGGATGAAGAACGGAAAGAGAAAGGAAGAGAAGATAAGAAATAAAGAAGGAACGAAAAAGATGCAGGGTGAGAAGAAAAGCCAGAGAGAACAGGACAGAAACTCTGTTGGGCCCTCCTGGCTACTTTGCCCGGTGTGTCCTGGAGCAACCTTGGGCTTCTACCTTAGCAGGCATTGGTCAGGAGGCTGCAGCCCAGGCCCCTGGTCAGCATGGAAGGGTTCCTCTGTATGCATCTCTGTTCTCATAGGAACTGAAAGTCACCTCTGAAGTTGGCCAGGCCACATCTGGGACTTGATTTTGGGGGCATACTGAACACCTTCAGTCACTGAAGCTGAAATGAAGGAAGGATCTAGCCTTACGCTAAATAAGTTCTTTCATCTGGACTCAGATTCTTGCCTGCCCAATTGCCAGGGGTTTATCTACTTGTCTTTATCATCTCCTGAGATGCACAGATTCAGATTCATAAGAAGACTCTGAGACATAGCCTCATTCAATATTCAAAGGGGAAATTACTTTCCCAAGGTACATAGCCCCTTAGGGCCAGAGGCAGGATGACCCTCAGGTCTCTTACCTTCTATGTTTAGGGCCTCCTACTATCTGGCCCTGGTGTGGCACTGTGAACTAATGCATTAGACTGTAAAGTTGCTTGAACTGCAAGGTCGGTGGTTCAAGCTCACCAGCTGCCCCTTGGAAACCCTATACAGGGTTGCTATGGGTTGGAATTGACTCGATAGCATTCAACAACAACTGTGTAGCAAATACTCTTAAATGCCATCCCTGGAAAACTCCTGATGCCTTTCATATTGTTTCCAGTAAATTCTGTGTTGATTCTTGGCAAAAAGAGAGGAAATGAAGAGGGTAGAGTAGGAATGTGAATAAAGGGAAACTTTGCGATTTCTTCTAATGTATAATTATAGTATTCATGGTGGTGACTCTGACTGTTTCTACAATGCTCTGCCCAAGCTGTGCATGAAAGGGAGATGTACGGGGAGGTGGCGGGCAGCAAGGCAGTGTTTTGTCCAAGGTTCTAAGGCTCCTGGCCGTTTGGAATAGCATCCTTGGACCAGGCGCTTGGACTTGTTTGCAAAAACACACTGGAGCCTGGAAACTCTGGGAAACAACTTAGAAGAGGAGAGCTGGGGATGAGGAGTATTTTTTAAATGACACCGGAAGCATGTCTCCAGGGAGGAGCAACAGTCTTCATAGAGAGTCAGCATTCAACTATTTGTGTGGTACTACAGAGACTTGAGGAACAGGGCAAGTCTGGAGTTCAGTGACAGCCAAGTAACTTTTGGTGTGACAACTGAAAATTTCTTTGCCATATTGTTTCCAATCCATCTAGAGATCGGTCTTTGTATTCAAAACCCCTTTTCAGAGCTTTCTCCACCACCAGCCCCATCACTATTTATACACATTTAGTTCTTCTCATAATCTAATGTGATGATTATGAGTTCAGACTCTAAAAATAAACTGTCTAAATTTGAAATCTTATCTCCTTTACTTATGAGCTTTGTGGTCCTGGTCGAGTTACCTAAGCTCTCTCTATTTTAATAGTTCATCTGTTGGAGAAGAATAATGTTAGCTGTTTTTGAGAGTTATTTTTAGGATAAAATTAGATGCTAAATAAGTAGTGATCAATAGATGGGTAGAGGATAGACATAATAAAAGACCACATCTGGCACACAGTGGATATTCCCTGAACTTTTGATGAGAAAATTAGAGGGGTAAAAGGGAGAAATCAGTATCTTCAGGATTTCTACATGGACTTGAGAATTTGTTTGAATCATTCAAGAAATACTTTTGGATTCTGATTCATGTCAGGCACTGTTCTAGGCCAGGGATAGAGGATAAATAAGGCAAACACAGTTCAAGCTCTTATGTAGCTGACATTCTAATGGCAGAAGACAGACAACTAAGAAGTAAGCAGATACAAAATCATTGCAGCATTAGAAAATATCATCGAGGAAATAAAGAGGGCTTCACAGGTCTGTGTGTAACAGGAGGAATAGATCATACAGAGTGTGATCAAGAAAGGCTTCATTAATGAGGTGAAATTAAATCATGGGTCTGAAGAATGACAAGAAACAATCATGGGAAGAATTGGAGGGAGGACATCCCAACATATTCTAGGCTAGTGTACCTGGAGAGTAATGACTAAAGGGTCCATTGCCAAAGAGGAGGGCTTGACTTGGCCTCTCACTGAGATGCTGTGAACATAATAGTGTCAAAAAGGCAGTCCCAAGTTTAGGTAAAGTATGCAATCACTAATAGCAATAACTGGTCACTACTATTTATTTCCCACCATTTGATACACATTGACTATAAGGTAGACACTATCTTGAGCTCTTTACCTGTTTCAATCCATTGGAATTTTACAATCCTATGATTCCATGTTACAGATAAAAAAATTTAGAAAAAGAGAGGTGAAGAAATTTGCCTAAGGTTACATAGTGGGTAGGGTTTTGGAGCTGGGGTGAAAACAAAACAAAACACCTCTATCTGATTTAAACAGCCCAATGAAAAATAGGGGAGGCTGGTAGATTTAAAGAAACCAATTGTCCTTTCTCTCATTGTTCCTTGACCAATGCAAATTTCAAAGCACTTTCTCTACTAATATCCAGTTTCTACAACAACCTTATTGTGGTTAAGTGTCATTGAGCCAGTTCCAACTCATAGAGACCCTGTTTGGATTTCCAAGGAACAGGTGATGGGTTTGAACCATCAAACTACCGACCTTGTGATTAGCAGTCCAATGCTTATCCTACAATGCCACACCAGGAGCCCATGAAACAACCTATAAAGTACAATTAGTATCACCATTTACCTAATGAGAATGATGAGGAATGAACTTTCCTGGGATCCTCAGACTGAAATCTGGGTCTTCTGGTCCCCAAACCTGGTTCTCTCTCTGCATTGCAAATAGTGTTGTATGCAGTGAGAAACCTCTTCCACCATAGCCACCAGGCACTCCTGACAGTTTATGTCTGAGCAGATAAGAAATGCACAACACTGGAATGAAAAGTGCAGGACATTGCTAAAATCTGTTTAGATATATCTCCCTCCTTGTTGAGTTTCCTTGGGCAAAAAATGTTTACTCCCTTAGGCTTAGTTTTCTTATCTGTGAAAAAGGAGTTGCTATTAAGTGCCATCAAGTCAATTCTGACTTATAGTGACCCTGCATAGGGTTGCCAAGGAGCACCTGGTGAGTTTGAACCACGGACCTTGTGGTCCTCTGTTTATCTTACAGTGCCACACCAGGAAGATAACAATAATAGTACTATACCCATAGGGTTGTGGGGAGGATTAAATGAGACAACACTTATAATAGCCTTACCATGTTGTTGGCACATAGTGGGAACATGGAGTCCTAGTGTGATGCAATACAATAAGCACTTGACCACAGGGATCTGTTTGAACCACAAGGTAGGCCTGTTCAAACCCACCAGTCACGCCTCAGAAACCGAACCAACTTGATGGTACTTAACAACAATACTACTACGGATTCCTAGGATAGCATTGCAGGATAAAGCATTAGACTTCAAGGCTTGTTTGAACTTTCAGGTCAGTGGTTCAAACCTACCAGCTACTCCTCGGAAACCCTATGCAGAGTCACTATGAGTCAGAATTGACTCACCGGCACTTAACAGCAACAACACCACTACTACAGAGATCTGGTAGCATAGTGGGTTATGAGTTGGGCTGTTAATCATAAGTCAGCAGTTCAAATCTACCAGCTGCTCCATGGGAGAAAGATGAGGCTTTCTGCTCCTGAAAGTATTGCACTCTCGGAAACCCTATACAGGATTGCTATGGCCACCACTACAAGTACAATTCGGAAAGGTCTGGAATCATTGACAATCAGAACCTTAGCTTGGCATCTCCATCCTGAAGTTGTACAGTCCACTAAGTTAAACCTCCTCACTTCAAAGATAAGAAAACCAAAGCCAGAGGAGGGGGCGGGTCTGGCCATGATGATACTGAGAGCACACACCAGGCTTGCAGTGTGACTCCTGACTTCAAGCTCTGCCTTTCACAATACTCTCCCTTTCCCAGAGCCTTTGTTTTCTTTCTACATCTCCAACCGCTCCCCCCCTCCCCACATCACTGCTAAGAAAGAGCCTGAGCCTTAAGCATCTGGTCTCCCCTTGGATGTTGGCACATGGCTGCTGTACCCAGGCTCCCTTGGAATTCCCTTCATAGAGCTGAGGCCAGGGAGGTGAAGTAAGGCCTGGGGCAAGACTCTGAATGTAAGAGAATGATCCTTCACCCCAGGAATCAGATCTAACTGCTGCTGGCATGTTTGCTCAAGACCCTTTGGCAGGCAACCCAAGACAGTAAAGACAAGACAGAGGCTAATTTCCTTAGCTAACAGGAAACTGGGGAGAAGCTATAAGAAAGGTGTTTAGGCCACTGGCCAGGCAAGGGCAAGGACCATGGGTGTCCAGCCTGACTTGACCCATCTATCCTGAATGGGAACTCCCACTCAGGGTCATCCTTGGACTCCAACAACCCAAGGGAGCTGGAGTTGGCCCCACAGTCAGACCTTCTGGGGACCCTCTCCCTCTCTGGGTCTTTGTTTTTATTCAAAAGCAAAACATTGAAACAAACAAGGAAATTCAATTTAAACAGGACCCTGGTGCTGATACTTCTGTTTTGTTACAGCAGGGTGAGCTTAGGACAGAAAATCAGCCTTTCACTCCTCCAATTGGTCTCACCCTGTGGTGCTGTGTACAATTACATGGATGGGGGGCGGGGGAGGGGGGGAACTGCAAAAACAATTTGCCTTCTTAGGTGGAGTGGAGAGAGGGTGGGGTTGGAGGAGAGCCAGATAGAAGGGTGGGCGTGGGGAAACCAAAATCAAATAATCGGAGAAACTAAGATATGTATATCTACACATATACACACACATGTGGAAATAGAAATGAAAAGAATGACAAATCGAGGCTGAAAAAGACACAGAAGGAACGAATAGAAGAAGAAGAGACAGGCGGTAACAAAGAGGCATAAAGAAAATACTTACACAGAGAAGGAATAAAAGACAAAAGAGAGGCGAAAGAAAAGTTAAGAGAAGCAGAAAAGTTAGTAAAGTGGGAGCTCAGGAGAAGGAGAGGAGAATAAATCCTATGAAAAAACTAAGAAATCCCAGAATTCTCAAGCTGGAATGGTACTAGTGACGTCTCCATCTTAAAGATGCGGAAATTGAAGAACAGTGAGAACATGAACACTTTGTCCGAGGTCCCAGAGGCAGAGGAACATGAACCCACATTTCCTGGTTGAGACAGTGGTCCTTCATGCCTGGGCCACCCAGGTCTTCTCATCACACCTTCTGACAGCATGGATCAAGGTTGGAATTCAGTGGTGCTTAATTAAAATTTGGCTCTTTCGGAACCGCCTCTCCTCTGGACTAATTCTGTCTTTTCATGCTATTTTTTTCCCCGAGGATCCTGGATGATTATTTTTTCTAGAGTTAGTGGAACCTTAACCTATTTCACAAGGACCAATTCTGCAGGGTTATCCTTGGCAGAATGAGACACCGATAAGCAGCAGAGGAAAGTGGGAAGAAGAATGTAACTAACATTTTGTGTAGACCTCCTGTGTACCAGGCATCCTGATAAAGCCCATTGATGGAGGTTTTCATTTAATCCCCCTTTTCCAGTGGCAGGAACTGTGGCACAGAACAATGAAAAGTGACTTGCTCCAGGGCAAGTTATGAATAAGTATGTAGCAAAATCAAGATTCACACCTAGTTCAGTCTGACCCCAAAGTCTACAGACATGGGCCTCTTTCTACTGACATACATGGGCCTCTCTGGCCCAAGAGGAAGAAAACACATTTTGGTAAGGAACGAGCAAGGATAAAATGAGAAACCCCAAGAACCAACATAGGAACTATTTTAAAACTGGAGACTGAGTGGGTCAGACTTCATGGGAAGAGAGCCGCCAGTGGGATAAGAGACTGTTCCAAACAACACCCTGGCTCCTGGTCAGAGTGGCTCAGGTCCCAGGACCATTAATAAAATCAATTTCAAAAAGGGAAGTAAGAATTGTTCAGAGTAAGGGACAAGCACACATTCAGGATGGAGGACAAAGGAATGTTCCTTACTTCAAGAAGGGGCAGCGGGGGCTTGTCAGGCAGTGAGGAAAAGAAAGGGTCATTTCCCCTAAAAGCAAACCTATCAGCATCAAGCAGGAGAGAAGTATTCATAACTTTTAAAGGATAGCATTTGATTTGTTAGGTCTCAGTGGTGATTGCTTTGGGGTTCCATAAAACATTTCATTGCTGTCTAAATGATGGGCCTGTAAGATTCCAGCCCAGCTAAAGCCAAGTCCCTACAATGTCATCCACAGACAGGGTCGCTGCTCTGTCTCAGTGGATAAGAGCCACCTGCCAGGGCTCTGTTCTTCTCTGCAAGATGCCATCTCTCCCAGGGTTCAGAGAATGGGGGTGAGCTGGAGATAAAGTCATTTGAAATAAATCATTTCCACAGCAAGAGCAGTGACTACAAACGTAAGAATAGCTCCCACTAGGAGCTCACCACTGTGGCACGTTTGTGCATCAAAGCCTCCTGAGTCCCAGTGAGCTGGATGCCCACCACATTATCCCCATTTTTACTGATGAGGAAATGGAGGCTCAAAGGCTGAGAAACTCAGAAGGCTCAGGACAGAGATCAGAACTCAGATCTGTCTGCCTCCCTGCAGTGTCTGCTGTGTGACACAGAGGGGACAGAGAAACCAGTGCTAGTCATCAGTAATCTCTCAACCACGCCACTTTCTCCACATAAGTAGAGATTTTTAGAACTGAAGGTGACTTTGTAGATCTTCATCTAGTTGCACACATGCATTTCACAGATGGGCTTGGTGATAAACAGGATATAGTACCTGGGTCCTAATCCCACAACTGTGACAGAGTAGACCTTCCCCAAAGGATTTTCTTGGCTGTAATCTTTATGGGATAATATTGCCAAGTCTTTCTCCCACTGAACAGCTGTATAGGTTCAAAACACCAGTCTTTTCAGTTAGCGGCTTAGTACTTACCTGTGTGTGCTACCGGGGATCTTTATGAAAACAGTTGTTATTCTTTATGGCCTAAAGCACACACTACCTCCTCTGTGAAGTTTACTCAGCTATTTCACTGAAAGAGATCAGATAGCCTATTGTATTACAGGGGTTCCATTTGTAGAGTACTCACTGCCCCTACTGCTTTTGCTATTTTGTGGAAGATAAAACTTGAGCCCCAAGATCTCAGAGAAAGTTAGCAGCAGAGTTGAGATCAGAAGACCCTGACTCCCAGCCTACTGTGATCTTCTTGACTTTCGTGGATGAATGCAGTAGATGTTACCAGTGAGCCAGAATATGTCAAGTGTTCAAAAGGCACCAGGGTCTTTAGAAAAGCAGTCCTTCTGATAAAAAGAGAAAAGAAGAGATGGAGTATATTTCTGAGGCGAGAGGTTCCCAGATTGAGAAGGACTCATATTTATCGAGTATATACTTTGAGATACGGTGCTAGGTGTTTTTTGTTTAACTCTACAATCTAAATTTTATTATTTGTTTTACAAAGGCTAGAACTGAATTTTATGGAGACAATAGCTCTGTAGTATACGCATTGGACTGTGAACCCCAAGCTTGGCAGTCTCATAGAAGAAAGATGAGGCCTTCTGCTCCCACAAAGATTAACAGCCTTGGAAACCTTCTACACAGTTGCTGAATCAAAACCATCTCAATGGCACTTGACAATAACAAGGTCAAAAAACTGAAAATGACCAAGTCATATTTGACTCCACAGTCTGTGCCCTTAATACCACCATTAGGTTATAATTTATGTGAGGATAGAAACTCTGTATTAGTCATATTCATACCCAGAGTCCCCTGCACAGTATTTTGTTGGTAAGAACTTTCTAATCAATTTTGACTCATAACCAGGCTGTTTGGGTTTCTGAGGAGCGGCTGGTAGGTTTGAACCGCCAAACTTGTGATTTAAACTAACCTTGTGATCCAGTTCATGACCGTTGCAGGACTAATGCACAGTATTGGGACATAGAAAATTTTCAGAAAATGCTAATAAATGAATAGTGAATGTTTAAATAAAAATATGAGTGAGTGAAAGAATGGATGGATGGATAAATAATTGGATGATTGAGTACAAAAGTGGATGAAAAACTAAATGGATGAATGTGATGAGTGGAAGGATGTGTGGATGAGTGAGTGAATGGATGGATGGATAAATAATTGGATGATTGAGTACAAAAGTGGACGAAAAACTAAATGGATGAATGTGATGAGTGGAAGGATGTGTGGATGAGTGAGTGAATGGATGGACTATATGGGTGACAAATGAAGAGTGAATGAGTAAAGAAATCACAAGTATGTGAGTGAAAGAATGAAGGAGTGAGTGAATAAGTGGTTAATGAGGGTACACTTCTTAACTATAGCTTTTTAGATTGGTAAGGGATATGGCCTATGGTCTCACAATTAGGGTGCATGAGAAGACTTGTTCTGTAGACCTATATATTATAGCTTATGATGGCTGTACTCAATACAGTACCACTCATTAAGGTAGGATGCAAAGGAAAAATGAGGCCCATTTCCCTTCTGAAACACACAGATGAGTCTCAGAGTGACTTCTTCTTCTATCTCCAGAAGTTTAGAGGGAGCGATGGTGACATTATTTCTAAGGAATGACATATTTAATAATATGTATACATACTGTTGTTGTTCTGAAATCCTGGTATGGGCTATAGGGTAAGCATTGAACCACAAGTTTGGTTAGAACTGCAAGGTTGGCAGTTCAACCTCAGTAGTTGCTCCTCAGAAACCCTATACAGCGTCACTATGAGCTGGGACCAACTTGATGGCATTTAACAACAACAACGGTTGGTTCTAACTCATAAAGACCTTATGTAGAATTTCTGAGGAGCAGCTAGTGAGCTTGAACCACTGACCTTGAGATTCAAACCAACCTTGCAGTCCAGCGGTTACCCTATAGTGCTACACCTGGGCTCCTGCATATATATTGTTGGTAAGTGCTATCAAGTCGATTCTGACTCAGTCTCCCTGTACAGGGTTTTGAGGAGCCGTTGGTAGGTTTGAACAGCTGACCTTGTGGTTTGCAGTCCAGTGCTTATCCTACAGCACCACACAAGGAGTCCTCAGGACAGGTTGTTGTTGTTGTTAAGTGCCATCGAGTCGGGTCCGACCCATAGCGACCCTGTACAGGGTTTCCGAGGGTGTAAATCTTTACGGGAGTAGAAAGCCTCATCTTTCTCCCGCGGAGCGGCTGGTAGTTTCGAACTGCTGACCTTAAGGTTCGCAGCCCGATTCGTAACCACTACGCTACCAGAGCTCCTTCTCCAATCCCAAACCTCAGGGGAGACAATAAGGCAGAGAGAAAAGAACACTAGGCAGAGACTCAGCCCTCCTCCTTGGAAACTTCCTCTGTGATCTTGAGCAAGCTATTGTCCTTCTCTAGGTGGCAATTTCTTATCAGTAAGAGGTTGCTTTTGAGTTTCTGGACTCCCTAGTCCTTCAACATTTCCATTACACAACTCTAACCCTTAGCATCTCAAGATGTGCACATAGACCGAAAGAATTACTCATGCCTTTCTTTCTAGGCTTCCAATGATCTACTGTGTACTTCATGCTCCCTACACACCCAACACGTCTTACTTGTAGATACCGTCAGGCTCCAGACACTTGAAGATGACCGAGTAGATACTGACTTCAGGGAGTTCTCCATGGCTTCGGCCAGCTGCTACACAAGATGTGCCCAGGCCCGAGAGTAAATCATCAGCAAAACTCAGGAATTCTCCTAGAGGGAGACAAAGAAAAATGAGCTCTCCAGCTCAGGCTTAGTGAAAAACCATTCATGCTGCCATCCAAACCCATCAAACATCTGGACAGCATCGTCAGGAGGATTAGTGAACAGAAAAGGCACAGGTTCTGTAAATGATAACAGTTAGCATCTAGTCCCAGTGATCCTTCATTTTTGTTACGCTTCAGTTTTCTTACCTGTAAAGCAGGGATTCCAGTACCTACCTTTATAAGACTGTTGCAAAACTCAAATGAGGTAAATTAATGTGTAATAAAAATGTGTGGAATGGTAGCAGGGGGATAGGGAATTGTGCCTTCTTCCTAAGTAGCCATTCTGGCTCTGGCTCTGCCACCAATTTTTTCTTAAATTTCTATCAGAATTGTATTTTCCTTCTTTGTATGATGAAGGAGTTGAACAACCTAAGGATGTAAGATAGGTTTCATGTCACAGAGCCCTCTTATGCACTGGTACTGGATTTGTAGAGATGGACGTGGGGACCCAGTAGAGCTAAGGAGGAAAGAGTGCCATGGTTTGATAAGCAATGAAGGTCTGAGTACAGGAAGAGAAATGGAAGCACAAATGCCACATATTAGCAATACCTGAACGCCATGATTTAGAGAAATCAGTCCAACCACTGAGTTTTAGGAAGTAGCGACAATTCACTAGAAAGAAGACAAGTAAAGAGGACCAGAATGTAAAGAAGATCAAAAAGAATAACTGAATATCTAAAATCTTGAGATTTAGTCTTAGCTCTGGTAGCGTAGTGGTTATGAATCGGGCTGCGAACCTTAAGGTCAGCGGTTCGAACCTACCAGCTCCTCTGCGGGAGAAAGATGAGGCTTTCTACTCCCGCAAGGATTTACACCCTCGGAAACCCTGTAGAGGGTCGCTATGGGTCGGAACCAACTCGACGGCACTTAACAACAACAGCAACAACTGCTAAGAATTTACTGTCTAGATTTGGACACATATGCACCTTAATTTTTTCTCTGAAAAGTGAAGCTCATACAATCACTATTAGGATTCGGTGGAAAAAATAACATAAAAAACATAGGTGTATACAACAATAAAGGTATGAGGATAAATGTAGCAGTTCTGTTTATACTAGCAAGAATTTAGGAACACTCAAATGCCCAGCGATCTGGAAATGGAAAAAACAAGTTTAGTTCAATGATGCAGCCATTAAAAATAGTGTTGTGGAAGAATATGAAGTCATATGAAAATATATTCATGACATTGTTAAGTTTAAAAAACAGATTACACTATTACAGAATAATCCAAAGTTTGTAAAATTTTGCATGTGTATACATTTGGAGAAAGAAGAAAATATAGCAAATGCTTAATAGTGGTTTTGTCTGGAGAGTAAGATAATGAAAACCCCTTCTCCCTTATTTACACCTGTCTCTATTTTTTAAGTTATCTACAATAAGAATATGCCACTTGGGTAACAAGGGGAAAAAAAATCTATAAAAATTAATTAAAAATAGATAAAAGAAATGAGCCAGACTAAATGGCCTCCAAGTTCTCTTCCTATTCTAAAATTGGATACTTTAGGAGAAAAACTGGCAAGTGGGATATTTTATACCACATAGTATAAAATAATATGTGATCTCTCAACTGTTGCTTCCTTATTCTTCTTTATGCCTGCTGTGAATCCTTCAGACCCTCTACTCACTTATATCCTCAGTAATGCAAGAGAGAAGAATGTAAGTTCAACTCTATCCTTTCCAATGGGGTTTAAGGAAAAATCTACCATAATGTAACCACCATGACACAGTCGTGCAGACCAAGTATTTGAGGAGAATGAGACCCATAGAAGCTGAAGGTAGCTCTGGTAGACAGAATCCATAAAGCACTTCCTGTTGGCTTGTCAAAGACAAGTTGCATTTTTCACTCACAAGAGCATCCCCCAACACTGCTTTGACTGAACTGCTTGGATGACCCCGGAATTTCGCCGGATAACAGCTCTATGATATATTTGTCCCTATGGTCCAATACAGCAGATCTGATGGGTTGTGCTTTTTTGCTTTTCACTTTTTACAAAGACAATACACAGTTCACAGACTTGATATGTAGATGCCAAGGCAAATGTCTAAATCAAGCTAATGTTTGCAACATGCAATTCTGGCTTCTATTACCAGACAGATCTGAAACTGAATTCTACTTCCACGGTGTGTTGGAAGCCACTTAACCTCTCAGTTTTCCTTTCTGTAGCTAGGGGTTAATAAAAACTACTTATGTACTTGGCATCCAGAAAGAAATGTTAATAGGCTAGAAAGAAATTCGTTTTGTAGAACCAGAGGTTTTGCTGGAAAATGAAGAGTAAATGAACTTTTATCATTGCAAATTTTGGCATTCTGTTTCTCTTTTTGGTTTCTTATGTCAACTTCACCCATAGTATAATCATAAACTAATTCTATTTCACTTTCAATATGTAATGACGCAAAGCAATGTGAAAAGTTAAGGAAAGAGGGGAAAAGGCCTGGGATTGTTGCCTGGATGAAGGGAAAGCCTTGTTTCCCTTGGTTTCTCAGAATTCTAAGTCCGGCTGTTCATATTTGTTTTCTTTGAGCTTGGATCCATGTCTGTCTGCTTTTCAATTTGTTTTAAGATAGTCATTGAAAGAGTTGGCTCTTCGTGAGGGAACTGAGTACGCTTGTGGCCCATATTAATAAACTGTCTTGAAGCCAAAAGATGATTGTCATTTATTTTCAAATGGGCATAGCTTTACAGATACTGTCATAATTTTCAGAATAATTTGGATTATGGATAAACAACTTTATACATACATCAAGTCAGTAAGATCGGCATACATTTCTAAGGTTTATAAGGTTAGCTGAAGTGAAGAAATTGGAGCAGATAGCAAGTCATATTCAAGGCATATGAGAGTACTCAGTACTCACTTGTATGTAGGATTATATATGATAATGACTTTCATCTGAAACAAAAAAAAAAGGCAGAAGAAAGAGAACTAACTTAGTACACACTTTCTCCTTCTTTTCCATTTAATTGTCAAGGCAATCTAAGGAGTGAAGTGTTATTATCCATCTTGCACAGTTAAAGGTAAACTTACCAAGCTAGGAAAGCAAGTGAAATTTGAGTCCCCACCCTTCTAACTCCAAACTCCAACTTTTCTTTTATACTGTGCTGTTTTGAGGAGAAAGGCTTTAAAGGACAGTATTGGAAAGTGAGCTTTCTTCCACTCTTATTTGATTAATCCTCACAGCAACGTAGCAAGTGAAATGTCACTACCCCACAGCTAAGAGAGACAGAGGGTGAGATTTGAACCTCCACCATCATAATCTCAAATTCTAAACTTTTCTTTGACACTATGCTGCCTCCTAGAGAAAGTTTTAAAATGACAGTGTTGACAAGTGAGCTTTTCTCATTCTATTCATTTGCAGTTGAACTCATACCACTTTTTTAGTTGTAAGAGTTTGAGGAATGAGACAATAAAATAAATGGTCTCTGACTTACAGCTTGCAATCTGACAACAGGAAGGGTTGTTAAATACAAGAGCAGTCTCATAAAGTAAGTCGTAAGGTTGCTTTTCTTGGCACTCTATTTCAGAAGGTTTAGATGTAACCAGACAGGTGCATACGGTAATCGCTTACTGTTATCCCTCACCTACTGGGGCAGGCGTTGGCCAGTGTGCTAAGAAAGCCCTGGGAGCTTCTTTAAGCACAAACACAAGTCAGTACAATTCAGCACATGCATTGTATTTCTAATATTCTAGACTTCATATTTGGCAACTGTACAATTTAATGGAAGCACTGGACTGCTCACCACAAGACTGGTGGTTCAAACCCACCAGCAACTCCTTGGACACCCTCTACAGGGTCATTATGAGTCGGAATCAACTCCATGGCACTCAATAACTGTAACAATATGATAGTGTACTAGCTAAGAGTGTGGGCTCTGAATTTCTACTGCCTAGGTTTACTGCTGGACTCCTGATGTGGTGATGTAGGATAAGCACTGGACTGTGAACCACAAGGTTGGTAGTTCAAACCCACCAGCTGTTCCTTGGAAACCCTATGCAGGGTTGCTATGAGTCAGAACTGACTCAACGGCACTTAACAACAACAAGGTTTACTGCTAGACTCCTGATGTGGTGCTGTAGGATCAGCATTGGACTGTGAATCACAAGGTCAGCAGTTCAAATACTCAGAAAACCAATATAGAGTCACTATGAGGTAGGACTGACTCAATGGCACTTGACAACATCAACAACAACAACAAGGTTTACTGCCAGGGCTCTGGTAGCATAGTGGCTTATGACTTGGGCTGCTAACCTCAAGGTCAGCAGTTCGAATCTAACAGCTGCTCTGAAGGAGAAAGATGAGGCTGTCTATTCCTGTAGAGTGGCTGTTGGGCTTGAACCACTGACCTTGTGGTTCACAATCCAGTGCTTACTGTACAGAGCCACTGTGTTGTTGTTGTTGTTATGTGCCGTGGAGTTGGTTCCGACTCATAGTGACCCTGTACAGGGTTTCTGAGGCTGTAAATCTTTACGGGAGCAGAAAATCTCATCTTTTTTCCTGCAGAACAGCTGGTAGTTTCAAACTGCTGACCTTGCGGTACACAGCCCGATTCGTAACCATTACGCTACCAGAGTTCCTTACAGAGCCACTATGCTCCCTAATAAATCGATAGTCCGTATTTTATTTAATTTTAAAAAGTTGTTTGAAAGAAATCTTGATTTAAAAGTTCTATAGCTTTAAAAAATAGGGCACCGGTGGCACAATGCTGAATTGCTAACTGAAAGATTGGAGGTTGGAACCCACCAGTCGCTCTGTGAGAGAAAGATGTGGCAATGTGTTTCTAGAAAGATCACAGCCCTGGAACCCATATGAAGCCGTTCTAATCTTTCCTAGAGGATCACTGTCAGCAGGAATTGACTCAATGGCTGTTGTTGTTGAGTGCCATCGAGTTGGTTCTGACCCACAGTGACCCTGTATAGGGTTTCTGAGGACCAGCTGGTGACCTTGAACCACCAGTCTTGCGGGTCAAACCGATCTTGCAGTCTAGTGCATTAACCCACAGCACCACACTAGGACTCAGGACTCAATGGTAGTGGGTTTTTATTAATGAATATACTTGTCCTACACTCTTGCCATATTCCCTGATGGAAATACGAAGACTCAAGAAAGTGGTGCCCTTGTGTAAGGTTTCACAGCTACTCAGCGGCCAGAGTCCAGAATGAAACTTAGATCCATTTCTTCTGAGTTCACGCATCTTCTACTAAGCCACCCTTGTCCAAGATGCCTCCTCCCTCGTTCACTGTCATGGCCACGTGGCAGGCTCTCCTCGGACTCAGTCTGCTGCTGCCGCCTTTCCCATGCCTATCCAAGGCTCGAGCATTCTTTCTCTGTTTTTCTTTCCTTGAAAACAGATAGGGAGTTGGGAGTCGCTGTACAGGAATGTGCCTGTTCCCCATTACAGCTCTTCTGGGGCTGTAACCCGAGTGGGCTTGAGCCAGACCCCCACACATTTTTTTTTTTTTTTTTATCCACTAGACTTGCACTCATTCCGATCCACAGAAAAGGTGAATCATGATTCTGCTGAAGCTTCAGTACCAACTCACCAAAGCTCAGAGCAATATTTTAAAAGGCCCCATCCCCTACCTCCATTCTTTTTTCCCTTCCTTTTCACCACTCCCTCACTCCTCTTTCTCCTTGTTTTCCCTCTGGCTTTCTTTTTCCCTCACCCTCTTGCTTCTGATTGAGTTGAGGTCACAGTCAAAGCTGGCCACAAGAGCAAATTGAAAACAGGTTGGGAGAAAAGCGGCAAAGAAATCCCAACATGGAAGGGGCAGGAACAGTTGAATTATTTAGCCCAGGTGTGGAGAAAGGTCCCCAGCACAGGGCCAACCATGTAGCTGTTTATTGAATTTCAGGAAACTATTTTGGTGTGAAGCTGGCATGGACCCCCCATCTTCCCAACGACAGCCCCTGGCATTAGAACTCTCTGCGAGAAGAGCCAGACTACCTCCTGCCAGAGTCATTTCAGAGTGCATAGGACTCATGTGACACAGGAGACAAGGCACTGCCAGAGGTCACCAAGTGTGCCAGGTACTAGGCATCTTGCTGAGGGACTTCAGGCTGATCCTCGCGTCAGTGGGCATCTGTTGGTGTGACCCACTCTGAACCTATTCCTTCTTTATCTACCAATTCTTATTTTTGTTAAGTGCCTTGGAGTCAGTTCCGACCCAAAGCGACCCTGTGTATATAGGGTTTCCCAGGAACAGCTGGTGAATTTGAACCTCTAACCTTGCAGTTCAAATCAACCTTGCAATCCAGTGAATTATCCTCCAGTGCCACACCAGGACTCCCGAAAAACACCCCTGAAACCCCAAATCTATTGCTATGGAGTTGATTCCAATGCATGGAGACACCATGTGACAGAGTAGAACTGCCTCAAAGGGTTTTCTGGGCTGTAATCTTCACAGAAGATTGCCAGGACTTTCTTCTGTGGTGCCACTGTGTAGATTGGCCACTGTGTTGTTGTTATTAAGTGCTGTTGAGTCAGTTCCAACTCATAGTGATCCCGTATAGGGTTTCTGAGGAGTAGCTGGTGGGTTTTAATAGGAGACCTTGCTGTTGGCAGTCCAGTGCTGATCCTACAATGCCACACCAGGACCATTTCCACCACCCAGGAACTGTCTTCAATCAGCAGAACCCTAGTTTTCCATTGAGACAGCAGCATTCCTTCAGTCTCAATCTTTATGACTCAGGTGGAGCTAAGTCCCCTGTATGCTCCAGAAACAGGCATGTGACCAATCACCAGTTAGTCTGTGTCATATATAT
>NW_006408599.1:9018785-9063344 GCF_000296735.1 Chrysochloris asiatica | reverse complement strand
ACATGTGACCCAGGCCTGGCAAATCAGACCAAGTCCTGATGCTATCATTTGAAGTGTGCCTTGAGCTAAATTTACCCTGTGATACTTCAGGTATATGAATCAGTATTTTCTCTTTTCTACCAAAGCTAGTTTCCATGTGCTTCTGTTGCTTGCAATCAATAGTCCTGCAAGATACAAATCCTATGAGGGAAGCTTTATGATTGTCATTTTATTATTTTTTTAAATGTCCAAGGTCACACTCCATCTAAGTAACAAGGCTGGAATTCATATCCAAAGCTGTCAGGTTCCAAAACCCAAGCCTTTCCCATTATAAAACACCACCCAGAGCTGGAAATATAAAGGCCCTATTATTCAACAAGAATAGTGTAACTGAGTATCTCCAAGGTCCTCTTTGCTCTAGCTCAGTCTTCCTCTCTAACTTCATTCCCTATGCACTCTTCCTTGCTCACTAACTCCGGCTACCCTGGCATTTTCCTCACCCTCCAACAAGTGAGGCATGCTCCCCCCACAGGGCCTATTCACCTGTGATCTCCATGTGTACAAGGCTCGTCCCCATAGCTTTACACAGTTCATTTGTGCTCCTTAGCCTGATGCCTGTTCACATATCATTCCTCAGAAAGGACTTCTCCAAAGCTTAGAGTCATTAGTTCTTGGGTCTATCCAATGAATTGGCCTAACACTGTCTTTAGAGTTTCTGTTGTACCTCTTAGTGAGTAATGCCTGAGGTCTTAAAAGCTTGTGAGTGGCTACCCAAGATACAACAATTCGTCTTTACTTGGAACAGCCGAGAAAGAAGATGACCCAGGAATCCAAGAAGGAAACGGACGGTAGGTTGAATTGCCTCCATAAACTACTAACTTCATTACCATGACCAGAAGAAATGGATGGTGTTTGGCTATCATTACTGAATGGTCAGATCAAAGACTCACCTGATGAATTCTGATCAAAAGGAGTGTAAGTGTGGAACAGGACTTCAAATTAACATGGAAACCAGACTTACTGGATACATTAAGACTGGGGCAAATCTCAAAATTTATACCCAGAAATAATCTTTAAACCTTGAACCCAAACTATCTGATGAAACCATCATTAAATTAAATGACAGTTTAGCTCAATATATGAAATTGTTTGCCTCATACATAATGCTCTTATAAAGAATGATCTGACAACAGTTAATCTAAAGCACAGTTGAGAACCTTACAGAACATAGAGCCTAAATGAATGGTGATGAGACAATTTGGCTCTCTATAATGAAAACGGGTACACAATGTGAATTATGTAACCTATGTCTCTGTACTACTCATGCAAAAATTGTGAATGGATATAAATTTGGCTGTGTATATTGCCACCAGAAGGAAAGAAAATATGTTTTAATGTAGAAATGAAAAAGAATGGCCTGTAACTAACCAATGTAAAGTGAACTCCTCTTTCACCCTCAATCTGCTTTCTGTCTTCAGGGCGATGCTTGTAACTTTCATATCCATTGATCAATCATTGTATTGTCCATATCCTCTGCTGTAAGCCCCATGAGATAGGGACTTTGTTTTCTTACCATGGTGCATTTAACACAGCAGGTTCTCCATAAATATTTGTGTAGTAAGTGAATGCATCTACTGTGTACTGTAAACAGAGCCAAGAGCTAGGAACACACACATTGTCTTAGGATTCAGTGCAAAGCAGAGACTAAGATGAAGACTTAGGTTTATTTGGACAGTGATTCCATTTAGGAATATCGCTGGGTGGTGCAAACAGCTAATGTGCTTAGCTGCTAAACAAAAAGTTTTCAAGTCCACCCAACGGTTCAAGTCCACCCAGTGGACAAAGCCTTGCTTATCTACTTCTGAGAAACCAGTCATTGAAAACCTTATGGACTACAGTTCTTTTGTGAGACCCATGGGTTCCCCATGACTTGGAAGGGACTTGACAGTTACTGGATCGGAGTGATCTGAGGAAGCACGAGTGAGTAAAAGGGAAGAATTGGGCAGGGAAGAAGAGATGGTTAATGAAAAAGGGACTTCACCCAGCAAGGCACTGTGAGTTACAAGGTTCAATTCTTCACGGGCCGTCTGAGAAACAAACAAAATTCCTTCTAGAATTGTTTGCCTGAAAGTTGGGGAGCTGGACCACTTATGGAATGGAATTTTCTCCCCCCAAAGACTGTTTATTTCCCCCTACATTTTAGCTATGGTTGCATGTAAGTCTAGGGAGCACCTCCAGCCTTGTAGATAGTGGAAAGTATATGAATGCACTTGACATAGGTCCCTGGGAACACAACCGTCCACAGTAGCTGCGCTGAAACAGACCAGGGCCAAGTGACAATGGTCCAGCCCCAGAATTGCCTGCTCCAAAGATCCACTCTCTGCCTTTGAGGGGTTTGTAGAAAGAGTAACTCACATGTTTTCCTGGCTGAAGTCTCGGATAAACCTTTTAGCCCCATTGTTCAAACAGTCCACAGACAGTTACTGAACTGCTTGGGAAAGGACTATGCCCTGTAGACCCAGCTCTGAACCACACAGGCAGAACCCCTTCCCTTCTGGTGCTCACAGTTTAGCAAGAGGGAATTACAATGGTTGCTTTTATAAGTGAACTGCCAAGAGTTCTGCAACTTATTATTAATCCGGGATTTAATAATATTAACCTCAACATTAATATGCACTTGGCTAATTGAGCTTGCCCCTTTCTACAGTTGGATTAATTAGACCATAAAAGCCCTCGTCATCCCCACCATCTTGAGGACAAATGATGCGAATGCATTTGGCTGGAGTGAGTATTGCTAACATGTGTGAGGGAGCTGGTGTGGGGACCCGACTAGGGAGGAAGAGGGAAAGCTCAGGCCTTCCAACTCCATCAATCCGCAAGGACCAGTGTGTTCACTGCCTTCTCACTGCACTCATTTAAGCAGGGTGTTCTTTTCTTTTCTTTTTCCAATCACATCTCCAAATGTTACACTGTTGTGAAGTGAAAAGACCTAAATGTACAAAATATGCTTCTCATTAGATTCTCAGTTCCTCTAGCACATCAACTTTCTCTGAGCTGAACACTTCATTCAACATCTCTCTCTCCCTCTCTTTCTCTGTGCAAAAGGAAGAAAGCATTGTGTTGAAGGTGGGTTCAAATAGCTCCTCTGTCCCCCCATCTGAGGCAAAAGCTTATAGGCTGAGAGTGTTGAGGCAAGTTTCCTGATACTACAGCAACTATAGTCACAAAGATTGGATTTGAACCCAGGCTGATCAAATTAAAAATCTATGGTTTTTCTAACACAGTCTATGAAAATCAGTCTCTGTTAAGTCATTTCAGAGGCTCTGGGCGGCCCCACATGTGTCAGAGTAGAAATGTGTTCCATAGGGTTTTTAATCGTTGATTGTTCAGAAGTAGATTGCCAGACCTTTCTTCCAAGGTACCTCTTGGTGGACTGGAATGGCTAAGCCTATTTAGGTTGGGTTCCCCAGAAAGCAGAGCCTAAGATGAAGACTTGGGTGCAATGGTTTTTGAAGAGGGGATCTCAGGAAGTAGGAAGAAGGAAAAGAAAGAATGAAACTGGGAAGGCAGGAAAGACAATCAAAAGGTACATCGTCAACTTTGCTGCTGTAATTAAGGAGCTCAATTCTTGCACCCCTTTACCTCACCTTCTCCTCATCCAGTCCCCTGGCCAAAAAGTATTGGCACCCCCTGGATCTGCCTGGTACCTTGATATTCTTCTAATGAAGAACTGAAGGCTTCCAGAGCAGAGAAGAGCGGTTACAGCTTCCTGCACACCAATTTGTAATTGAGTTAGAATGAGCAACTATCTGAGGCCAAAGAACACTGCAGTCTAGAGACACAGGTGGAGACTGTTTAGCAAAGCATGTGAACAGACTAGATAGGGAGTTTAACAAGCCTCTTCCAACCTTTACCTGATCCGCTCCTGCCACTAACCCCAATGTTCCAGCTCCTGTTTACTTTATCCTCCTGTCCCTTGGCTTCCTCAGTCTTGGCCTCTTTGGGTCCTTTCTCCAAATTTTCTGGTTCCAATTCCCTAGGAAACGTCCCTCACTACTGTGATTGCTTCTTGATCATGGTCCTACCTTGGATTTCCTGTCTAACGGCCCCTGTGCTGCACCACTTCTGCCATCCATACCTGTTTGGCTTTCTCTTCCTACAACCCTTTCCACTTGTTAAGTCCTTCGCAGTTTACAAAGCACGTTCCCCCCTCAACCTCCTCATATTTAACCCTCACAAACGCTCAGTAAGGTGGAGTGAAAATGTACATTTTACAGAAGGGGAAACTGACTTAGGAAAGGAATGTGTCTACTTGAAGAGGCCAGATTGGGATTGGATCACACCTTTCCTGACCCGATTCCATGGAATGTAACCACCACCACTTGAGCTGTGGGTTAATGTGCTGGACTGCAAGGTCTGTGTGAACTGCAAGGTAGGTGGTTCAAGCTCACCAGCCGCTCCTCAGAAACCCTATACAGTGTCGCTATGGGTTGAAACCAACTTGACGGCACTTAACAACACTAGACTGCAATGTCATTTTGAATAACAAAGTAGGCTGTTCAAATCCACCAGCCACTGCTTGGAAACCCTATACACTATGGGTTGGAACCAACTCGACAGCACTTAACAATAACAACAACAATTGTTCTAGGAATTCTAACATGACACTGTAGGTTAATGCTGCTGGACTGCAAGGTTGGTTTGAACTGCAAGGTTGGCAGTTCAAGCTCACCAGTCACTCCTTGAAAACCCTATACAGAGTTGCTGTGAGTCAGAATCAATTGTTCGGCACTTAACAACTTTGTTGTTGTAGAACTCTTACAGGACAAGCACTAGACTGCAAACCACAAGGTTGGAGGTTCAAACCCACCAGCTGCTCCTTAGAAACCCTGTATAAGGTCATTATGAATCGGGATTGACTTAACAACAACAATTGGAGTCACTTCCAACTCACAGCCACCCTGTACAGGGTTTCACAGGAGCAGCTGGTGGGTTTGAACTGCCAACTGTGCAGTCAGCTGCCCAATACTTACCCTACAGCACCAAGATTCATAATCCAGTGTTAAATAAGATCCCTGGAAGCACTGGACTGCTGCTGCCAGATTGACACTTCAAACCCACTAATCATTCCACATGAGAACAAAGAGGTAGTATGGTCCCATAAAGATTTACCAACTGAAAGGTTGGTGGTTCATATCTCCATCCAGAGGTACCTCAGAAGAAAGACCTGGCAGTTTACTTCCAAAAGACTATAGCTATTGGAAATCCGCTGGATTGTACTTCTACTCTGACATATATGAGTTTGCCATGAACCATAATTGACTCAACAGCAACTGTTTTGAATCCTGTGCTTTAGTAACTGCATTATATATTCTTAGCTCAGCAACTAGTGGAGTTACACTGAGCACAGCTTTGCAGCCATCTCTCTGTGCTGTCTAATAAGGCCCCCACAGTTAATGAGCCTCCATGAAGATATGCTGATTTATACAATTAGATTTACCAAAATACTGATATCCAGTCCCCTTTGGGGAGGGAATAGTAGCAGAAAAGACAATATTGTGCCAAACGCTGAGTCTGAAACCTGGCTAAACTACATGACATTAAACAAGTTACTTAAACTCTCTAAACCTCCTTTTCCTCATCTGGAAAATGGACGTCAAAATACATACTGCAATGAAAACATATCAAGACTTTTTATAGCTAATATATACAAATCACTTAGCACGCTGTCTGGCACAGAGAAAACTCTCAGTAAATGGTAGCTTTATTGGTATTATTACTATCATATAAAAATACATGTTAATAATAGTATTTATATGGGGTAAGCACAGAGGAGAAATTTAACAAACCAGAGAAAGTGAACTATCCTCATAAATTTACCTCTTGCTCCTCCCAACAAAAATGTGCCCAGAGATTAAAAACTGCTGAATGCCCAAAGCTTCCCTCCCTTTCCTAAATATAACCCTCAAAGACTGTGGTTAGCAGATAGCTGGGATACCTTCAGTAGATAAGGGAACCTCTGTTTGTCTTTCTTCTCCCCTGGGGTGGGGTGGGGGGCAACAGCAAACCCAAACCTGACCAGGGCCCTGTAAGGACAGTCTCTGGGGACTCTATCAGACTCAAAGCCTCCTTTTCCTCATCTGCAAAGTGGGCATCAAAATACATAACTTATTAAAAACATATTGAGACTTTTTTTTTTTTTTTTGACAATATATGAAAATCACTTAGCATGCTGACTGGCACATAGAAAATTCTCAGTAAATTGTAACTTTCTTGGTATTATTACTATTATATTAAAATACAAGTTAATAAAGCACCACAGGATAATGTGCTGGGGTACAAGGTTTGTTTGAACCACAAGGTTGGCAGTTCAAACCAATCAGTTGTTCCTTGGAAACCCTATACGGGGTCGCTATGTGTTGGAACCGACTTGACATTAACAACAACAACATCACACTCTCATGTACATGCACACACATGATGTACACACAAATGCACTCGCCCATCCTCATTCCATCACTGTGCCAGGTCCTACAGCAGCAAGCCTCCAGCAGGGTGGAAAGGAGGCTTGAGGGAAGATGAGTCAGGTTTTCTGGTGGTACAAGTAGCACTCTTCCACAAGGGAGAGGTGAATCATTGAGAAGGAGGTGGGAATTGGAAGGTGGCAGCAGAGGTAGAGCTCCAAATCAGAGACAGACAGAGCGACAGACAGACAGATATTGGCAAGGTCACACAGGGACAGAGCCGGAGCCAGGAACAAAAATACTGAAAAGACAGAGCTGAGTGAAGCCAGACTCACAACAGGAAAAAGACATGAAGGGGCAGAGACAGAAACACAGAGAGCAATGGAGACATAAATGGAGACCCAGAGTCTGAGAGATACAGACAGGTAGAAATAAAAGCAGAGAGATATAGAGACCAAGAGTAAGAGACAGATGGAAGGAAGAAAGGAGGGAGGGAAGGAGGGGGTAACCCTTTGAGAGTGGGCTATGTCTATGTCTCTAACCACTACTTGCGTTTCTCTTTCACCTTCTTAGCTTATAATAATAAGATCAATAACAGCATCAATAGTTTTAATAATTGGAGAATTCACTTCACTTCACCTTTATAACAACTCTATGAGTTAACAGCCCTTTGTGACCCAAAGTTACAGAGGGAGAAAGGAAGGAAGACAAGGAAGGGATTGCTAGTGAAGCCTCTTCCAATACCATTCTCTTTGGTCTGAGTCTCCTTAACAGATACAACAGATCCTAGGCCAGAGTGTGAACTCTACTCACTTCCCCTCTTTAGCTTTGGTTGAAAACCAAGACATTCAAAGGTGCTCCTTCCCCACAACATGGGTGGAGTAGATCCTTAGGGTCTCAACCAAATCCTAAGGGGAAAAGTGACTTGAGGAGAAGATGCTTGGAGACCAGAAAGAACTCCTCAGGAGACAGAACCCTGGATATTTGACCAGGGCAACGTTAGCCCCTTCTGCTCCCACCTCTCCAGAGGTAAATGACCTAGGGACAAAGGAGGAGGAGGATAAAATGCCAGATTTACTGAACTGCTCTCAAATGTCCTTCCTAACTACACACGGCTCTTTTTCTCCCCCACTCTATTAAAATGACTCCCTTGCTTCCCCATTTATATTAAAATTTTCCTTTAAATAGAGAAAGGGAAACAAGTTCTCTCTTCAATCCACAATGAAAGCTATAAAAGGTTTTTAAGCCTGGAAATTTTGGCTGGTCAGTTTTTCCTACTGTTTAATAACTGCCTTGGGTTACGCTGAATGAGTAAACATGCTCATAAGCTTCTAATTCATACCTAGCCTTGTGAATTTACAGCTCACACTGTAGACACACACGCACACATATATGCACATACACATATAAATTTATATACATTCCTTCCCTTTCATGTATGAGTAAGTGTCTGTGTGTGTGTGGAAAGAATGGGCAAGCAATGATACTATGCCTCAATGGCTCAGATGCAAGGCCTTTTACCCCACTCTGGTAGCATGGTGGTTACGAATCGGGCTGCTAATCTCATGGCCAGCAGTTTGAAACTACCAGCTGCTCCGAGGGAGAAAGATTACGCTTTCTGGTCCTGTAAAGGTTCACAGCCTCAGAAACCCTATGTTGGGTCACTATGAGTTGGAACCTACTCCACAGCACATAACAACAACAACAACCTCGGGATTAAGCGACTGACAAACTAGTTTCACTGTGTATGTATGCATGTACATGTGTGTAAGTCTTTCCTAAATGTTCGAATATGTACAGCTCAGTATGTTTAAAAGGAACTCTCTTTTCCTCATTTGATCCACACAATAACCCTATCAAGTAGGTAAAATCGGATTATCACCTCCAGTTTATGGGCATCTGTGGTTAAGGTAGAAATACCAGGAACCTGTAAGTCTCAAAAGGGCCCCTTCTCTGCACAGTCCCTTCTCTGCAATCACATGGACTGGTGTCATCATGAGAACAGGTACACCAGTGTCTACTTGGAACCTGCAAGAGCTGGAACCAAGGAAAGTCAAGGTGCCATCTTGTTTCAGATGTTAGTGTTAACCCATATGGTGCTTGTGTTAGGGGATGTGGAAGTGGCAATCCCTTCCCTCCGCATATATGAAATTTATCCTAAAACTCTGATTTGTTTTGATCAATGATTAATAAGACACAGTCAGGCAGAGAGGGGGCAAGGGAGATGGAGGAGAAAGTCAGATGAAATATGGACCAATTTTTCTTGATGGAGTCTCAGAACAATCCATGACACCTAAAGTACAAACTAGCATTTACTAAGCACTTAGCGTTTCAATATAATTACAGTTACCCTCTGAGGGTGGGCTATGTCTCGAACCTCTACTTGCATTTCTGTCTCACCTTCTTAGCTGATAATAACAAGATCAATAATAGCATCAATAGTTTGTATAATTGGAGAATTCACTTCACTTCACCTTTATAATAACTTTATGAGTTAACGGCTGTTATTGACCAAAATTTACAGATGAAGACATCAAGATTCAAAGTGGTGAGGTAGCTTGCCAAAGGTCACATAAACAGCAAATCACAGAGCTAAAATTGGAATGATCACACAAGGAGATAATTTCACATCATCTGAACAGTGAAAAGCTTTACCTACTCAGTAAATGCTGACAACCTTAGCACAGAGAGGAGTAGTGATCTGAAGTCACACTACATGACATGACGCACTAGCCAGGAATGAAAGCAGAGTTCTGATTTCTCATTCCATGTGATTTGCAATGCCCCATAGTCTAGTCTAGCCATTCCTGTAATCACAGTGAGCCATCTAGGCAATGTATCTAAAGAGTCTCTGCTGTGGGGATTGATTATATGGGGTACAATGTGGGTTCCTGCCTGACTGTTCCTACTATTCAGTTTGCCTCTCTCTTTCCACCTCTCTCTCATTGGGTGCTCAATGGATGTAAACTGATATGGATAGTGATCAAAAATAAGAAGAAAGCGAAACAAAACCAACAAAACCCAGGAATCTGCCTTAACAGGCAAAGCACCATCTTTGGGTTGCCTTCAGCATCTTATGGAAAATGGGAATGTAGTCCCACTTTGATGGGTTCTTTTAAGGATTCAATATAATATAAAGGGTTTCAGCCAATGTTTGTCCATGAGGACTAGGAAAAGTGAGTATTGGTCAGGATCAAAGGGCTAGGACTTTATAATATGCACAACATTTTCAGATGCATCAATTTCTTACCATGATCTATAAAGCATATGTAATCGAGGGCCCCAATACCTCTGTATCAAGGACTCCTTCCTTTCTTCCTTTGCTGACTACATTCCAACCACACTGCCTTTCTTGATACTCCAGGAATATGCCTCAGGGCTTTTGCTCTTGCTGAATTCTCAGCCTGGAACAGTCTTTGTCCAGTCAGCCAAATGATTCACAGCCTCCGAGATCTTTCAGATATTTGCTCAAATGTCACTGGTTCAGAGAGGACATCCCATCACGCTAACTAAAAAAAGTATCCTCCAATATTTAGCCCCCTACTTTGCTTTATTTTTTCCAAGTAACTATTACTATTTGACAGAATGTTGTGTATCTATTACTTGATCTTTTTTGTTTTCTCTCTCTCCCACTAAAACATAGCTCACAAGAGGATGCATTTTCTTGTATTCAATGCCATATCCTCAGCTCCTAGTAGAGTATCTGGTACGTAGTGCTGTTGTTGTTGTTAAGTGCTGTCCAGCTGGTTCTGACTCATAGTGACCCTGTATAGGGTTTCTGAGGAGTTGCTGGTGGGTTTGAACCCCTGACCTTGTGGTTAACAGTCCAGTGCTTATCCTACAGTGCCGCACCAGGGCACCGTAGATGTTCAATAAGTGTTTGTTATGTGAATTAATTTGACAGTTTCTCAAAAATTCCTGAGAGGCTAACAGGGCTGGAATTTTGATTCCCCTTTTACAAATAAATAAATTGAGGCTCAGGGAGGTGAAGAAACATTTCCAAAGTCCTTCAGCTGGTAAGTGACAAAGGTGGAACTGGCAAGTAGATCCATCAGAATAAAATCCAAAGTTCTTTCTGTTATATCAAGTATATTTTCTTTCTTTTTAAATAACATTTTTATTGTGGGTTGAGTGAAGGTTTACAGAGCAGAAAATCAGTTTTACATTCAACAACCAGGCACTTTGCTTCACTACATGGTTGCAATCTCCTCTTGTACTATTACTTAACAGCATTTACCTCTGTTCACTTAAACTATTGCGTTCTTCCCTGTCTCCTGCTGTCTTTCTTCTGCTAACCTCAGTCTTGTTGTATGTTGCCTGCCCTGCCACCCATGTAAACATGTGTTTACCCTCTAAACTATGAATAATTTTCCCTCCTGCCTCTGATCATTATAAAGTGTTTCTTTTATCAAGAAAGCCTTTTGTTTGTTTTTAACTTTTTACAACACGGAGGTCATACAATGCTTGTCCTTTTGTGGTTGACTGATTTCACTCAGTATAATGTCCTCCAGGTTTAACCATGTTATGAAGTGTTTCACAGATTCATTATTATTCTTCAACATTTTGAAGTATTCCATTGTGTGTATGTTCCAAAGTTTGTTTAACTTTTCTCGTGTAGATGGGCTTTAGACTATCTCCATCTTTTTGATATGTCACTTATAGACAGCATGTTGAAAGATCCTGTTTTCTTATCCATTCTGTACTTTATGTCTCTTGACACTCAATACAATTATCAATAAGTGAGAATTGATTGTTGTCCTTTTTCTGTGTGTTTTTTTTTTTGTTGTTGTTGTTGTTGTGCCATAAGATTCTTTGTTGAACATAATTTTCTATGCTGACTTCATTTTGCTTGTGGGTTTTCTTTTTATTTTCATTTCTTTTGTGTCAATGTGTACTAAATCTTTCCGATTTTCCTTTTTTAAATTTTGATGTGCAGGTATATTATTTTTGTTTGAGGTTACTCTGAACTTCATTAATTTTTTTTCCCCACCGTAAGACATCTGTTTTATCTTAAAATCTACTTGTCTTTCTTGCCATTTGGAAATTTGATATCTATACTATTCCCTCTTTTAGCTTTGTATTTGACCTCATTATACATTGATATCTCTGGTTCCCTATTTTTAGTCTTGTACATTTGTTTTACTTTAAATACTTCTACATCTGAATTGAGTTCTCAGTGGTGTTATCATGAATGGTAATCTCAGGTTGTTGTCTGTTGTTGATTCTAAAAATGTTGGAACACCAGTTAGCATTATTTATTTATTTATTTATTTATTTATTTATTTATTTATTTATTTATTTATTTATTTATTTTCAAAGCTGGTCTGCTCATTATAAATTCCTTTACTTTATGCTCATTAGAAAAAGTACTAATCTTGCTGTCACATTTGAGGGATAGCTTTGCTGGGTATATGATTCTTGGTTGGCAATCTTCTTTTTTCAGAGTTTTGTATAAGTCATTTCACTGTATTCTTGCTTGCATGGTTTCTGCTGAGAAATCAAAGCTTAGTCTGACTGATAATTTGTAGGTAAACTTTTTTTTTTCCCAAGCTGCTCTCAGGATTCTTTCCTTGTCTGTGATTTTGGGCATTTTGATTATATGTCTTGGTGATTTTCTTTTGGTATCTATCCTGTTTGGAGTTTGTTCAACTTCTTATATGCTTATGTTCTCATCTTTCAGGATGCTAGGAAGTTTTCTTCCAACAACTCTTCATTAATTTTCTCTGTGCTTGTCTCTTCTTGTTATGGAATTCCAAACACCTATAAGTTGTTCCTCTTTATGGTATCCCACATAACTCTTAGACTTCCTCCAGATTTGTTCATTCCTTTTTCTGATTGTTCTTCTAGCATACTAGTATTGAGAGATTTATCTTCAGGCTTACTAACTCGGGTTTCCATTGCTTTACATCTATTCCTTTGCCCTTTGAATGTATTGTCCATTTCTGAGATCATAGTAGTACCCATCCAGATTTCTAATTGGAGATTTTGTGTTGTTTCAAAATTTGTATTTATTTTGTCTGTTTGTTCTTGTAGTGTTTTCCTGAATACTCCTGAAGTTTTTATTGTGTTCTTGCTTTCCTTGATCTAGCAATCCTTTGAAGGTCCCTAATTATCATTCTTTGTCATTATTTTTTTCAGTCTGTTCTGTACCTTTTCTTCCCCAGAAACATTTTCTGCCTCTGCATCTTGGTCATTTGTCTGCACTAGTCTCTCTTGTCTCCTTGTGTGACAAGTTATCTGTTGTCTCCAGGGCATTGTGAGGTTTTCAAATTTTTAAAAACAAATAGTGCAATTGTTGGATGTGAAGGGGATAAATCTTGGGGGGAGAAGGGGAGGAAGACTCCAGAAATTCAAGGAGTTCACCAGGTGGTTGTGGAAGGGACATGACAGCAGAGTTCCTGGCCCTAGATGGAGTTCCTCTTGGCCTCAGTGTTATATATGTTCAGGGCACTCAATCTGGAGTAGTTCAACTGGTTAAATGCTGGTCTGGTGACATTTTGGATTCTGTAGGTACTAAGCCAAGCCCACCTGAATCCAGGCACCAAAATGGAACACCAAAGTGGCACAGTTGGCCCCCGTCTCATATTGGTGTGGCTTCCAACCACATGGCTCTGAACTTACGGAAAGCAGAGTTTGTGCTGAGGGTAGATGTAGGTAGAAGCTGGTCACCCCTCTGTTCACCTCTGTTCCCCATGCTCAGAGGAACATGGGGAAAAATAAGGAATCACACCTTTCCAGTTGCCAAAGCTGCTCACAAAGGCTCAAGATGGTTGCAAGTCATTTGGCCAGCTACTCACCAGTAAGTCTCTCTCTCATCATCTTCCTCATGCCCACCTGAATCCAAGCACCAATGCAGCACACCAAAGTGCTGTGGCCAGCCCCCGCCTCACACTGGCATGGCTCTGGGCCATGCAACTCTGAAATCCTGGAGAGCAGGATCTGTGCTGGGGGTGGATGAGATTGGGGGTATGGTCACACTTCTGGTCACCAGGGTAACGTGTGGGGGGAGAAGAAATTCATTTTTTCCATTGCCCATGTGAATGCCAGGCATCCTTTTGCTACCAAAACTGCTCACAAGATGGTAGAGCCATTTCTGGTTAGCTGTTCACCAGTCAGACTCCCTCTCTTGCTGTCCCTGCTCAGCTACTCCTCCCAGCAAGCACTCCATCCACCTTGCTAACCTTTCTTGTGAAGTTCAGGGTGCCAGAATATTCCTGTGTAAGTTGTGTCTGTTTTATTTTTTCCTCTTGTATCTTTGTTGTGGAGTCCTGGTGTGGCACTGCAAGATAATGCACTGGATTGCAAGGTTGGTTTGTATTGCAAGGTAGCAGCTTAAACCCAGCAGCCACTCCTCAGATACCTCATACAGGGTTGCTATGAGTTGGAATCATTCCGACAGCACTTAACAACAACAACAACAACAACAACAACAACAACAGCATCTTTGTTGTAGAGGGTCCATGTAATGCATCTGCCTATTCTGCCATCTTCCTGGAAGTCTCAAGTGTGTTCTCTATTGTCACTCTCTTTCACTGCCAAGTATCTACTGGAGGGTGGATTTTATTTGAGATTCTTAGGTAAGGAGTCACAGCAGATATAGGTGTTAACAGTTATTGCCTCCTGTGGTCTCCACCTGGACACAGGCTTTACCAGGGAAATCCCATGGGGTGCCTGAGCTCTGAGCCTCAGGTGGGAGTCAGAGCACAGCACACATGTTTCTGACTAGCCACTGGCATCCAGAAAGATATCATGTTAGGAAGATGTGGGAAGAGAACAGGAAGAAGACTGTTAGAGTCATCTCCACGGTCCCAGAGAGCCAGCCAGGAGAAGTCCAATTACCCTTTTAGAGCAATTCCCACTCTATAAAGAGGTGATGACTTATTTCATTGCCCCGAGGTTGCCATGTGCCTCCTGGGGACAGCCAAGTCTTTCAGAGCAGGGGAGGACTCACTGACTCTTTAGTTCCCTGGAGAGGAAAGAAACCTGGACTTGGACTTCGGCTATGCTCCAACCTACTTTCTGACTCACCTACCCTTCTTGGACCAAGGATGTCTCATCTATTAAAAGAGTTCTTGGGCCTAGAGGAACTGTATGGATTGGTTTGGGGGAGCTTGTTAAAGATGGTATCTAGAAAAATATGTGTCATGTGTTGTGTCCTTTGCTATAGTATAGCCAATGTGCTTGGTACTTTACAAACATGGTCTCTTGAATCCCCACAGAAATATTGTGCCATTAGCATTATTGTGCTTATTTTATAGTTTAAGAACTCAAGGTGTAAGATCAATGAACATATCTAAACTCATATAGCTAGTAAAGGACCGTCTTGAGGTTATAACCAAGAATGATCCAGGTTCTTAATAATCTGCCTTCTCAATGCAGAAAGGACTTCAGAGATCACCGAGGTCAACCTTCTAGTTCTCAAATGGAGAATCAAGTAAATAAGAAAGCACTTTGCCTGCGGTCAAATGGCAAGATAAAAACAGGATTGAGTTGGAATGGCCAATCTCTGAGTGGCACAAACCATGGAGCACTCAGCTATTAGTCCAAAGGTTGGTGGTTCAGATCCTGTCATAGGTGCTGCAGAAGAAAAGACCTGGCAACCAGATTCCAAAAGATCACAGCCACTGAAAACCCTATGGAGTGAAGTTCTACTCTACAATACATATGATTCCATGAATGGGAATCATAAACGCAGCCGCTATAACTAGTCTTAGCTCAAGAAAGATCATCTACCGAACTAGAATGTGGACAAATCTATCAGTGGCAGTCATATTCAATTCATCACTACCACATTTGAGAAGAAAGTGGACAGCCTATTGGTCTGAAGGACAGAATTCCTAGGAGAAGTGTATTTCCATGCCTCCCTTTAGGCCTCATATTCCTAGGGCCTAGCACAGTGTTGGTGTCCAGTGGGTATTCAAATATATTTGAATGAACGGATGCATAAATGAATGAATTCTCAAGCCCATTTTAAAATTCTCTCTTTATGATGTTATTGTTATGTGCCGTTGAGTCGGTTCCGACCCATAGCGACCCTGTACAGGGTTTCCGAGGGTGTAAATCTTTACGGGAGTAGAAAGCCTCATCTTTCTCCCGCGGAGTGGCTGGTAGTTTCGAACTGCTGACCTTAAGGTTCGCAGCCCGATTCGTAACCACTATGCTACCAGAGCTCCTTCTCTTTATGATATCTGGTACCTTTTCACTGTAGCTTGCATGATATAGCCTTGTCTGATATGTTCTTTTTGTTCTTCTACAAATGATAAGAATCCTCAGGCCTCAAATAATGGGTGACCACTATCCTCACAGACTTCCCTTTCAACATCAATTCACAGAGACCTTACAAGCTTATCAGCTTGGATACGTTTTATCATTTTTCTGAATGTTAGTTTTCTCATCCCATGCAATAGGAAAAGTAACAGAGTCTGCAGAGAGATGTTATAAGGAATTGAGAAGTTAGGTGAGTTCAGTGCAGGCACATAGCAGACACTCACAGCATGGCAGCAATATTGTCATGGTTGTCTTCTCCATCATCATTCCACCTGTAGGTGTTACACTATGCTTCTCTTATTACTCTTCTAGAACTTCAACTCCCTTTGAATGCATCCTTTCAACAGGACCCACATATATGTTCACTCCGCACCCTTTGGTGTATATGTGTGCCTGGGTGTGTATGTGCATGCCCAGGTATATGTTGTATGTGTGTGTTCAAGACCCACCATTAAAGAAGCTGGGATTGATATAGGCCTCATCAGCACACTACAGTTTACAAAACACAATAATTCCTTAATTCTTTTGATCCTAACAGCACTTCTAAGAAGATGATATCATTCTCACTTTATAGATGAGGAAAATTAAGGGTCAGAAAGGGGCTTTGACAATAAGTGGGAGGTCTAGACTTGTTGTGACCTACATCTAGAATCTGGGCCCAGCTCTGCTTCTTCCTCAGCATCTCCAGGCTCAAAATATAAGGATGATTAGAGAGCAAAAGGTTGACAGAAAAGGAAGTGCTGGGAAGGAAGGGAATTGTGGGTCTTTAACACACACACACAACATGGACTTGGACATGTACATATTCACCAGGTTACATACCCAGATCATAGGCTAGGGACTGAACATATCTGCTGGCTGCAGGACAAGGAAAATGTACGTTGGGAACCCGAGTCAAGATGGAGTTGAGAAAACCATAACAGGGGGCATTTCCCAGGGGGCAGTACAGAGTGCAGGGCTCAGCCTCTGCAGCATCCATGGCACAAGGCTGAACTCATTCACCCCTGAAGTTTAAAAACTCCTTAATGAGCTGAATTTGTCAGTAAATTTGCATTTGGATAGCAATATAGTTATTGGTTTCCCCTCTCCCCTTTTTCCTGCGGCAGAACACTCTTAGAACAAAATACAACAGTAAAGCTATAAGACCTTGTTTATTACAATGTAGTCTTTGCTATAACACTACAAGTACAAGCCAGGAAAGACAAGAAGTAGATCAATTGGACTTCATCCAAATTAAAAACTTTTGTGTGTCAAAAACTGTTTCATCAAAGTGAAGAGAAAACTTATGGAATGGAAGAAAATATTTGAGGACTACATGTTTGATAAGAGTTGAATATTGAGATAGAAAGAACTCTTACAACTCAATAACAAAAAGACAAACAGCCCAATTTTAAAAATGAACAAGCACTTGCATAGGCAATTCTCCAAAAAACATACAAATGACTAACAAGAATATGAAAAGATGTTCAGTATCATTAGTTATTGTTGTTGTTGTCAGGTGCCATCGAGTAGGAACTGACTCATAGTGACCCCATGCACAGCAGAACAAAACAATGTCCGATCCTGGGCCAAACTCACTACCGCTGCCATACTTGATGGCATCAATGATGCCACCTGGCCAATCCATCTCATGAATTACAAATTAAAAGGACAGTCAGATACCACTTTGTATTCACTAGGATGACTAGTATCACAAAAATATAAAATAGCACCTGTTGGCAAGGATGTGAAGAATTAGAAATTCTTATACATTGTTATTGAGATGGTACAATGGGACAGTTGCTTTGGAAAACAGTAAAATGATAGAAGATAGAATTGCCATGTTGTTATTGTTGCTGTTGGTAAGTGTTATCAAGTCAGTTCTGACTCATAGGGTTTCCAAGGAGCAGCTCGTGAACATCGCTGAAGACAATGAAAGCAGGACTTCAAACACGTAACTTGTATGTGTATGCCAGTGTTCACTGAAGCATTAGTCACAATGACCAAAAGTTAGCAACAACCCAAATTTTCACCAATGGATGGATACACAAACTATGGTGTATGCATAAATGGAATATTAGTTATGCATAAAAAGAAATAAATTCTGATAGGTGCCGTGACATGGAAAAATTTTGAATATTGTATGGAGAGAAATAAGTCAGATACTAAAGGACAAAAGTTGGACAATTCTCTTATATGAAATATCAAGAGTAGGCAAATGTATAGAGAATGCAACATGCATCTTTGGGGTTTCCAGGGAGTTGAGGTAGGGGAAAATATGGAGTCATTGTCTAGGAGGTTCAAGTTTCTGTTGAGGATACTGAAAAACCTTGGAAATAGTGGTGATGGTTGTACAACATAGAGAATGTAATTAGTGCCATTTAATTGTACACTTAAAGGAACTCTGGTAGCATAGTGGTTACGAATTGGGCTGCGAACCTCAAGGTCAGCAGTTCGAAACTACCAGCTGCTCCACGGGAGAAAGATGATGTGCTCTGCTCCCGTAAAGATCAACAGCCTCGGAAACGCTGTGCAGGGTCGCTATGAGTCGGAACCGACTCCACGGCACATAACAACAACAACTGTACACTTATAAATGGTTAGAATGACTTTTTTATATATATTTCACCACAATTAAATTGAAAATAGACAGGAATTCAAAGTTGCTCTTGAGATGATTTAAATACTTTCAGATGGATATTTTGACCAAAAGGACAGAGGGACAGTGAGAACTAAAAGGAAAAACTAAGCTTGCCAGTTTCCTTAAGTTAACCAAACAATATTTGGTCTCCAGTAGTACTGACTCAGCCTATTGGGATAGGGTGGTATAGCAAAAAAAAACAAACAAACATGGTGACCTTGGGTTAGAACTCTGAGCGTTTCTGAAGCTCCATCTCTCAACTTTGAAACTGAAGGTCACAATGCCTTCCCACAGAATTATGAGAATTGGTAACACTATATAGAAATATCTTAATAGCCTCTGGTCAAAAGGAGGCCTTCAATAATAGGAAGCTCCTGTGATTTTGATAATGATGATTCTTCAGGGAGGTTCTACCAATGAACATATATGGGGCAAGGGCAAAGAGTAGGCTCAGGCAGTCTGGTCACCACATTTGACTTGGGGAGACATGGGCACTTCCTATTTAACTAGGCCATTGACGCCAGCTTCAAATATTATATTCTAAAGTTGTAATTTGCGAAACCAAGTTGTTCATGGACCTTACTTCACAAATTTTTACTTTGCTCTTTCCAAAGTCTCCTATAATGAAAACCAGCCCTCTTCAAGGCAGACAGAGAATCAGAGCTGAGTCCCACGAGGAAAACATTCTCCCAGGGATGGACACATTTGGACTATGTTTCATAACCAGGGCTGATTGGATATTTAGTAAGGCGAGAAAGGTCAGATTGTTTAATCACATATCTACAGTGGCACAGCTTCGATTTGGGCTGAGGCTAGGCTTATTCTAAAACTTTACTTACTATGGTGGCTGCCTCCCCATTTCATTGACAGACTTTTTCTAATGTGGATTATACTCAAGGTTTTAAAAATAAGAAAAGTGCTTCTTGGTGGAAAAAGATTTTGGGATCTTATATTTGAGTGACTTCTGTATATGTCTGTATCCCCCACCAAAGTAGGAAAAAAATGCATTTTTCAGTTTGCCATAATCTTATCTTGGTTGATTCGAAGGTGAATGAACTGCTGAAACACAGCACTTTACTATTTGAGCCATAGATCTTAACCATCATGGATTTTCATGAGGAAATGTGGGCAGAGTTCCCTTTCATGCTGAGGTGCCAGAAATACCTTCCCCTTGCAGGTTTTCACTGATTTCTTGGAGGCAGATAGTGTAATGGAAAGAATTCTGCCTTTAGAGGGAGATGACACGAGTCTCTGTCTCTGTTTTCCTACTCTATTAATTAAAGGACCCCTAAATTCTTGAGTTTGACTTTCCTTACCCATCAATTAGGCATGGAAATGTTTATTTTATCAGGTTATTATGAGCTTAAAGGAAAATAACATTTTCAGAATCACTGAGAACTGTTAAGTCTCCTGTGCAATTTTACGCAGTTGTCAGTAACTTTCCAATCTGTTGGGCTGAGCACCGCCCTTACAACAAGCTGGTATTCACTTCTCAAAGTTAAAAATTTAAGGTTGTAAGACCTCATCATGGAGATGTGCCTGTTTCTTGTCTCTTAGTGGCCTGTGTGTCTCTGCTCCAAAAGCTCCAAAATTCATAAACTTCAAGAAAAAGAGAACTACAAGAGAAAGATGGTTGCAACATCTGTGTGGTATAAACCACACTTCTGCTCAGGACCTTCCTGGTAGAGTGTAGATTGGAGGGTGGAAAGTATGATATATGAGGGAGGGTCATAGTCCAGGAGCAAGTGACATCTCAGGTGAGGATGTGGGACTGCCTCACTTCTTCTGTTCCCATCCAGTATAAGAAACTAAGCACCACTAGAAATGACCACTTGCCTAGAGCATTTTAATGCATCAAGCAGAGAATTACAACACACTTCTCATTGATACTATTTGTCCTTGGATTTAAGTGCTAATGGTTAAAGAACACCACTCCATTCAATCAACAGTAATGACAGAGAAAATACGGAGAATTATTGATATGCCAAATGAGCCTTCTTCCTCCTTCACCCTGCTGGTGTCATGGTCCAGAATGTTGTTGTTGTTGTTAAGTACTGCTGAGTTGGTTCTGACTCAAAGCAACCCTGTATAGGGTTTCTGTGTAGTGGTTCGAACTGACATTCTGGTATGGTCCATTATCCTAGAGCAACACACCAAGACTCCAGAATAGACTTTACAAATCATGTCATCCTCACTCATCCCCACAGAGACTGATAATTTCATACCTGGTTGCTTTTGCCAAAGAAGTCCTAGTGTGTTAGGTGTTGGCTGCTAACCACAAGATTGGCAGTTCAAACTCACAAGCCACTCAGTGGGACAAAGATGAGATTGTCTGTTGATGCAAATATTTATAGTCACGGAAACCCTACATAGAGTCGTTATGAGTCAGAATTGACCTGATAGCAGAAAGTTCCTATGTGGGTACTTTTGCCAAAGAGTTCTGGTGGCATCGTGGTTAAGAGCTTCGCTGCTAACAAAACAATTGGCGGTTTGAGTTCCACCACTCGTCAGTCTGTTTCTGTTAAAGATTTACAGTGTTGACAACCTTGTGGGCAGTTCTACTCTGTCTAGTAGGGTCACTATGACTTCATTCTGATTCAATAACAGTGCATTTGGTGCTGTTGCCGGGCTTTTACCTCAACTTGGTATGGCACTGCACCTCACCCCTCTATCCCTACTGAACCAATTCCTGCTTATTGAAATTCTACTTTATAAGGCTTTCCTGGACTTCTTTCTTCAGTATCATTTGCTCTTGATTATATGTTACCTCTTGAAATGGTTGAGCATCTACTGTTTCTTTTGGGTACAGTGACTCTATGTATTCCTTCCATCTTCTTTTGATGCTTTCTGCATCATTCAATATTTTGCCCATAGATTTCTGCAATAATGCAAGCCAAGACTTAAATATTTTTTCTTCAGTTCCTGCAGCTTGAGAAATGTTGATCATGTTCTTCCCTTTTGTTTTCGAACTCAAGGTCTTTGCACGTTTCACTATAATATTTGTCTTTGTCTTCTCAAGCTGACCTTTGAAATTTTCTATTCAGCTCTTTTATCTCCTCATTTTTTTCCATTTGCTTTACTATCTCTACATTGAAGAGGAAGATTTAGAGTCTCTCCTGAAATTCATTTTTGTTCTTTTCCTTCTTTGTTGTCTTCTTAATGATTTTTGCTTTCCTCCTGCATGATGTTCTTGATGTCATCCCACAACTCTTCTGGTCTTTCGTCTCTAGTGTCTAATGCATGGTATCTGTTCTTTGAGATGATCTCTAAATTCAGGTGGGATTTGTCAAGGTAGTATTTTGGCTATCATGGACTTGGTTTAATCTTCTTCAGCTTCAGCCTGAACTTGCATATGTGCATATGAGCAATCAATGGTGTGTTTTACAGTCTGCCCCTGGCCTCATTTTGGCTGATGATATGAAGCTTTTCCATTGCCTCTTTCCACATATGTAGTCAATTTGATTCCTGTGTATTCCATCTGGTGAAGTCCATGTGTATAGCAATCTTCTATGTTGTTTAAAAAAAAGGTATTTGCAATGAAGAAGTTATTGGTCTTACAAAATTCTACCACACAATCTCCAGCATTGTTTCTATCACCAAGGTCATATTTTCCAACTACAGATCCTTTCTCTTTTTTCAAATCTTTGCATTCCAATCATCAGTAATTATCAATACATCTTGATGTTTGATCAGTTTTAGAATGAAGAAGTTGGTAGAATTCTTCAATTTCATCATCGTTAGCTTTAGTGGTTGGTGCATAAATTTGAATAATAGTGGTATTAACTGGCTTTCCTTGCAGAAATATTTCCTTGCAGAAGATATTATCCTATCACAGACAGTGTTGTACTTTAAGACAGATCTTGAAATGTTCTTTTTGATTATGAATGTGACACAATTCTTCTTCAATTTGTTTGATTGTCAGATTCAAAATGCCCAATATTTCATCTCACTAGTGCCTAGAATATCAATACTTATGCATTTAATTTCATTTTCACAATTTCCAATTTTCCTAGATTTTTACTTTGTACATTCCATATTCTATTATTAATGGATATTTACAGCTGTTTCTCTTCAATTTGAGTTGTGCCCCATCAGCAAATGAACATCTTGAAGGCTTTACTCCATTCACGTCATCTTGGTCAACCCTACTTTGAGGAGGCAACTCTTCTCCAGTTGTATTTTGAGTGCCTTTCAAGCTAAGAGGCTCATCTTCTGACATGATATCTGACAATATTGTGCTGCCCTTCATCATGTTTCAATATTCAATATTCTGGTGCAACAGACAGTGTTCCACTGATATTCATAATGTTTTCAGTGAATAAATATTTGGAAGTGGTTCATCTCTCCTTCTAGCTGAAACCAACCTGTCAACCATGGGTGACTGACTCTGCTGATATTTAAAATACCTATGGCATAGCTTCCAGAATCACAGTAGCATGCAAACCACCACAGTATAATAAATTGACAGATCGGTAGTGGAAAGAAGACTCTAGTCTTTATTTTTCATCACTAAATATTTCAAGTCCTCTTTGTTTTCAGTAAGCAAAACTGTGCCAGCTGCATATCACAGGTTGTTAAAGAGGTTCCTCCAATCCTGATACCATGTTCTTCTTCATATAATCCAGCTTCTCAGATAGTTTGCTCAGCATACAGGTTGAATAAGCTTGGTGAAGGATACAATCTTGATGCACATCTTTCCTGATTTTAAACCATTCAGTATCCTATTGTTTTATTAGAATGACTGCCTCTTAGTCTATGTACAAGTTCCTTATGAGCACAATTTAGTATTCTGGAATACTCATTCATTGCAACGTTATCCAAAGTTTGCTTTGATCCACACAGTTGGATACCTTTGCATAGGCAATAAAGCACAAGTAATTTTTTTTTTTTTCTGGTATTCTCTGCTTTTAGCCAAGATCCATCTGATGTTAACAGTGATATCCTTCAATCCATGTCCTCCTCTGAATCTGACTTGGATTTCTGGCAGCTCCCTGTCAACATACTGCTATAATCATTTAAAAATTATATTCATAAAGTGTTTTTTTGCATATGATATTAATGATATTTTCCCATATTTTTGCATTCTGTTATGTAACCTTCCTTTGGCATAAGCACAAATTTAAATCCCTACTAACCAACTGGCCAGGTAGCTGTCTCCCAAATTTCTTGATACAGATGAATGAGCACCTGCTGCCTCAGTTTGTTCAAACATTTCAATTAGTATTCCACCAATTCCTGGGCCCTTGGTTTTCACCAATGCCCTCATCCTTCAATACTATTGATTCTTGTTCATATGGTACCTCTTGATATGATTGAGCATATACTGAGTGTTCTCTTTTGCTGTTCTCACTCCAGGTTTCTGAAAGTTTCAGTATAATATTTGTCTTCTTGAGCTGCCTTTTAAATTTTTATGTTTAGTTCTTTTATTTCATCAGTTTTTCCATTCACTTTAGCTTCTCTATACTCAAGAGCAAGTGTCAGTGTCTCTTTGGACACCCACTTTGGTCTTTTCTTTTTTCCTGTCTTTATAATGACCTTTTGCTTTCTTCATGCATGATGTTCTTAATGTCATCCCATAACTCTTCTGGTCTTTGATTATTAGTATCTAGTTGCATCAAATCTGTTTTTGAGTAGGCCTCTAAATTCAGGTTGGATATATTTATATTTTGGCTCACATAGATTTGTTTTAGTTTTCTTCAGCTTCATCCTGAACTTGCATATTGATGGTCTGGTCCACAGACTGCCCTTGGCCTTGTTTTGGCTGATGATATGGAGCTTCTGCATCATCTTTTTCCACAGATGTAGTTAATTTGAATCCTGTGTATTCCATCTGATGAGGTCAATGCTTAGAGTAGCTTTTTAGATTGCTAAAAAAAGGTATTTGCAATGAATAAGTAAGTAATTGATCTTGCAAAATTTCTTTTCTATCATGAAGGCAATATTTTCCAACTACAGATCCTTCCTTTGTTTCTAACGTTCACATTCCAATAACCAGTAATTATTAAAGCATCTTGATAGCATGTTTGATCAATTTCAGAGTGAAGGAGTTGGTAGATTTCTTCAATTTCATCATCACAGGCTTAAGTGGTTGGTGTGTAAATTTGAATACTAGTCGTATTAACTGCTCTTACTTGTAGGTGTATGGATGTTTTCCTGTTATAGATAGCATTGTACTTTAAGATAGATATTGAAATGTTCTTTGCATTCTAATCTTCATTTTCCCTATATTTGTTTATTTCATATGCTTAGCATGCTGTGTCGTGCATCAGGACTTTATTTCTTGTTATGGTTGTATGCTGTTCCATTGTACATATGCACCACATTTGTTGATGTACATTTCAGTGTTTCCCAAGCTATGGTTTTTAAGTTCTTGGTGAGCTTCATCTGATTCATATTTACATTGTATGTGTTCAGAGACAATTATAGCCCAGAGAAAATGATTAGCAAAACTTCGAGGAATGAAGGAATGCATGAACAAATGAATGAGTAAAACCAATGTCATAAGACAGGAAATAAGACTCTTTCCCATATGATAATGACCCTTCCCTATAAACTAAATGCATGATTTCACCCTTTCATAGTAACTATCACAATGAGAATTGTCTATTTGTATATCTGTTGGTCTCATATCTGTCAGCTCCATTTCACAAGCCCCAACAGTGTCATTTTTCTATTATTCAATGGATACCTAGCCCCTGGATAGTGCATGGCATGGAACGGATGCTAGAAAATATCTGTTGAGTAAATAAATATACAGATAATTTTATTTTTATGAAAAAAGAACATCCAGATGAAAGGGGAAGTCAAAGTAAAATATTGCATTCAGTTTTCCATTTATCAATATATCAGTATAAGCAAAGAAAATTTTCTACCCCAACCCCATCCCATAGTCTGAGTTAGGGACCTCAGTGTGTGTTCCTACTGCCTTGTTCATTTTGTCATTGTTAGGTGCCATTGAATCAGTTCTAACTCGTAGCAATTCTATGTCCAACAGAATGAAACACTGCCTGGTGCTGCTCTATACTCGCAACCATTGTCATAGCTGAGCCCATTGTTTTAGACATAATGCAATCCAGCTCATTGAGGGTCTTCTCTTTTACACTGCTCTTCTACTTTACCATACGTAACATCCTTCTCCAAAGACTGCTCCCTCCTGATACCATGTCCCAAATACATAAACCAATCTCCCTTCTAAGGAACATTCTAGCTGCACTTCTTCCAAGATATATTTGTTCATTCATTTGGAAATTCATAGTGTATTCAATATTCTTTCACCCTGCTTCAAAGACATGAATTATCTTCTGTCTTCCTTATTCATTGTCTAGCTTTTTCATGCATATGAAAGAATTGAAAATACCATGAGTTGGGTCAGGCGCATCTTAGTCCTCAAAGTGATATTTCTACTTTTTAAAACTTTGAATAGGTATTTGGCAACTTCCACTTTACCCCCATGGAAATACTTCTGTTGCTACATTTTCCTTGTCTGCTTCCCCTTTAGGTTATCATCTCCAAAGTGGAGCATGTTTCATTTGTCTTTAGGTCCTAATGTGTACCATGAGTGCTAAAATACAGCGATAGGGAGGAACTACATTTGTGAAATTCTGTCTGACATGTGTCTGAAGTCTCTTTACTGGTGAGCACAGATTTTATTTTTCTTCTTTTATTTGGTTTCTTTATTTACCAAAACTTCTCTATATTTACACAATGGCAGAACAAACAGAGCTGTGATTTTGGTTTCACAATTTATATTCATGACGTCACATTCATTGGACAGTTCTATCATATTTCTGACAGCTGCAGATTCTTTGTCCCACCCCCCTCTCTAGGACATATGAACATTATCTGGGACAGAATGGCATATGCAATGTGTGTGTGGATGTGTTTGTATATGTGGTGGGGACATTAAGTGAAGCTGAAGGCTGCAAGCACACACAGCTCTGGGAGGTGGAAATCATTACCCTTGAGATTCCCAAGTCAGAATATCTAGCAGATTGTCTTGGAGTAAAGTTTTAAAGAAGGCTCGGGCCTTGGAAATAGGATCCAATGCAAGTTGGTAAAATCAGAGAACTCCAATGGCTATCACAAAATCAGAAAAGTTGCAGAAGAAGCCTGGTGGGGAAAAGGATATTAACATGTTTTTTTTTGTTTGTTTTTTTTTTTAAATCAAGGTTCAAGAGAAAGGTACTGAGAGAGTAACGGTAATTATTTAGAAGACTTGAGTCAGAGAAGCTGGGATTGGGGCAGTATCATTTGTATATTCTAGATATTTCTTGGGTGTTATTTCACCTTGAAGTATTTACCTATAAGGAGCTCTGATAGTACAGAGGTTATGAAACAGGCTGCTAACCTCAAGGTCAACAGATTGAAACTTCCAGCTGTTCCATGGGAGAAGGATGAGGCTTTCTGCTCCTGTAAAGATTTATAGCCTTGGAAAACCAATCAATGTAGGGTCGCTATGAGTCAGAATTGACTTCAAGACACACTACCACCACCACCACCACAGAATACTTCAAGGCTGCTATCATTACAGTGGTGTGGCGCTGTGGGTTAATGCGCCAGACTGCAAAGCCATTTGAACTGCAAGGTCGGTGGTTCAAGGTCACCAGCTGCTCCTTGGAAACCCTATACAGGGTTGCCATGGGTCGGAATTGACTTGACAACACTTAACAACAACAACATCATTATATTGAGAAGGAAGTTGAGGCTCAGAGAGGCTTAGAAATTTTCTCAAGGTCATATTAAAATGAGTGGTCACATTAGGACTTAAAAACAGATCTGGTTGTCTCCAAGCTCAGTGTTGGTATCACTGTATGACAACCCTTTATGGCAAATGCTTAGGCTACTTTTCCTGACCAGCCAAGAATGGGTTAGAACTTCAGTTCCCAGTCTTGGGAGGATAGTTACACAACTCTGTCAATATACTAAAAACAATTAAATTGCACAATTTAAATGAGTGAATTATAAATTATATTTCAATTAAGTGGCTTTAAAAAAAATGTATGAAATAAAAAAGATCAAGTTTATTGGTTGGATAAAGATTAGTGGCGTCTCCAAGACTGTTAGTTGCCAGTTTTGACAAAAAGATGACTTTAAAAAAAAAAAAAAAAAACAAAGCCCTGTGTTTATTTTAACATCTACAAAGTAAGTGAGAAATAGGAAATGCCAAAATGTCTACTAGTGGAGAAATGATGAAACAAGGCATATAACTATCCACATTATTGAATAGTATACAGACACTATCCACTACTCCTCTGTCAGTTTGTCATAATGTGGTGACTTATGTTTTACTGTGATACTGGAGGTAAAGCCATTGATCTTTTAAATACCAGCAGGTCACCCACAGTGGACAGGTTTAAGCTGACTTACCAGACTAAGACTGACTAGGAAGAAGAAGAGGCAGGTTACTTCTGAATGTTTAGCCATTGAAACACTTAAGAATAGCAGCAAATCATTGTCAGATAGCACCAGAATAACGAATATGGAAATGTTATGAATAACACCAGAATATTATCCAATATAGTACAGGAAGATGAGCTCCTCAGCTTGGAAGGCACTCAAAAAATGCCTGGGGATGATCTGCCTCCTCAAAATAGAGTTTGCCATGATAATGCAAATGGAGTAAAGCTTTTGGGACCTTCATTTGCTGATGGGACACAGCTCAAAATAAAGAGAAACAGCTGTAAGCACCCATTAATAATCAGAGTATGGAATATACAATGTATGAATCTAGGATAATTGGATGTTATCAAAATGAAATGGAACACATAAAGATCAATATCCTAGGCATTGATGAGCTGAAATTAATTGGTTTTGGCCATTTTGAATCTGATAATCGTATTTGTTACTGTGCCAGAAATGGCAAAATGAGAAGGAATGGTGTCACATTAATCATTAAAAAGATCATTTCAAGATCTATCTTGAAGTATAATGCTATCTGCCATAGGATAATATCCAAATGCTTAAAAGGAAAACAAGTTAATACCATTATTTTCCAAATGTACGTACCAACCGTTAAATCCAATGAAGATGAAATTGAGGAATTCTACCAACTTATTCAGTCTGAAATTGATCAAACATGCAATCTAGTTTTATTGGTAATTACTGGTGATTGGAATGCAAAAGTTGGAAACAAAGAGGTAGGAATAGTTGTTTGAAAATCTGGCCTTGGTAATAGAAATGAGGTTGGTGATCACATGATAGAATTTTGCAAGACCAATTCCTCATTGTAAACACCTTTTAAAACAACATAAAAGATGACTACACACCTGGATTTCACCAGGTGGAATACACAGAAATCAAATTGACTACATCTGTGGGAAGAGATAGTGGAAAAACTCCATATCAACAGCCAAAATAAAGCCAGGTGCAGAATGTAGAACAGACCAAATGCAAATTCAGGCTGAAACTGAAGTAAATTAACACAAGTCCATGAGAGCCAAATTATTACCTTGAACATATCCCACCTGAATTCAGAGACCATCTCAAGAACAGATTTGATAAATTAGACACAAAAGATCAGAGACCAGAAGAGTTGTGGTATGACATCAAGAACATTATACAGAAAGAAAGCAAAAGTCATTAAGACAAGAAAGAAGGAAAAGACCCAAACAGATGTTAAAAGAGACTCTAAAACTTTCTCTCCAACATAGAGAAGATAAAGCAAACGGAAGGAATGAGGATGTAAAAGACCTGAACAGAAAAATTTAAAGGACAGCTCAAGAAGATAAAGTCAAATACTATAACGAAATGTGCAAAGACTTGGAGTTAGAAAATCAAAAGGGAAGAATATGCTCAGAATTTCCCAAGCTGAAAGAACTGAAGAAAAAAATTCAAGCCCAGACTTGTAATGTTGAAGAATTGCCAGTATTTTTATTAGAAGTTGAGTGCAAACCATTTGTACCTCCTAAGGGTCTTTACAAACACCTGTAAGAGAGCCTAATAAACCCCATCATTTTCAATGAACAAATTGTTTTATGATCAAATTTGTTCAAGTTGACATGGTTTTAGTGAAAGATATTGTAAGAATGTCAGGAAAATAAGATAGTTTCATTGTGAACTTAAAAAAAAACAACAACCCTGAGAAGAAACTAAGTCACATTATAGAATCTGGGAAAAATAAAAATTTGGAGTTATTAAAGACATCATCAGTCCCATTCATCAGAATGTTTTAACAGTACTATTTTCAGGGGAAAACTTTGGTGTTCATCTTTTGAATCATCCAGTAAAAAAAAAAAAAAATCATAGACTGTGGTTGGACAGCAATATAACATTTTAAGCATTCCCTTAAATTGAACATTAACTTTATCATATATGTACCTGAAGGTCAACCTAGAAATTTTTTTGATGTATAGAAAAGATTTAAAGGAAAGGAGGGGAGTTCATCATATTCCTAGGTCTCAGGAACATAGTATACAGGGAGTCTAATACTCTGTCATTAAACGTAACATTGTTTTAAAACAGATTTGCCACAAAAGAGATGCTTAAAATTGCTTGAAAAACAGAAGCTCAAAAAGGTAGGATAACGTACTACTATGCCATATCCTATGTTGCTTAATTGAACCAGTGAACCCTTCCAAAACAGCTTCCTTAAGACAATTGACTTTATTTTCCTCATCTCCCTCTCCAGTGGCCTCTCTTGAATAATCGCCCTCATCCACAGATGGTCAACATTATGATGGAATTTTGTTTTCCTCTCCTGTGAATTTGAAGCTGATAGAAGCTTCTCAGCATCTTGCTGGGACCTGCTGACAAACCCACTGGCCCCAGAACTATCTATGGCGTCAGGATGATGCTTATGAGGCTCCTGTTGATACCTTCTAGAGAGCCATGAGACCCAGAGGACAAGCACTGATGAGGACTTTGAGTTCAAACCTTTCTTTATCTCTAGCAAAGCCAACGTAACTTGGAACACATGACTAAGCCCTTCACTGTCTCTTCCCCCATTAGAACATGACACAGTCTAATTTTAACATAGAGAGTGGGGAATGGGTTAGCAAGACAAAATTCCCTGCAGAAGCACTTGGGAAAGGGCTGCCAAAAAGGACTTCATTTGTAAATTAAAGGGGTTGCACTCAAAACTCTCCAAAGGCACTTATGGCTCTGACATTCTAGAATTCTATGATAAATCAACCCTGAAATTTCCACTGAGGAGTACATACTAAGGAATGTGCAGTGCCTGTAGAGAAGTGCTAAGGGACATGTAGTGTCTGGGGGAAAGAGAGATATAGGAATGAAAAATGGAGTGTCCTCTGAAACTCAAGGGAAGGAAATGGTAGGCAGTGCTCAGTATAAAAAAAAATCATCATTGGCAAAGGACATGAATATTTTAGACATGATAGTGGTAGATCTTTCCCTGAAATAGCCCACCTTTTGCCATCCCCATATTTATAGGTGATTTGCTGTGTTTATAAGGAGCCTTGCTAACAGAAAATTTACAGGTTTGAACTCACCAGCCACTCGGTAAGAGAAAGATATAGAGGTCTTCCGCCAAATTACAGTTTTGGAAACCCAATGAGAAAGTTCTCTGTCTAAATGGGTTGGTATGAGTGGGAATCAACTCTACATTAGTAGGTTTGGTTTTTTGGTTTGCTACATTTACACATCCCAGAAAACAGGAAAGGGTAACTTGAGGTTCTCTAATGGCACAGTTGACTGCATGTGTTCTTAAGGATTCTATCACATTTCTGTTACACATTTTTGCTCCTTTGTTTGGTTGATTAGTTCTTAGAAGCTTACATTGGAGCATAGTCAGGATTCAAATGTTATGACTTTACCACCAAAGGTCACACTCTAGATCAACCACAAAAGAAATACAACAGTGATTTTCCAAGAGCCAAATCAGTGGGAAGGAAATATGACAAAGAAGATAGAGCTGGGAGACATCTTTGTGACACTCTTTAAGGACAGGAAAAGTCATGAAGCATAAAAAGCAAGAGCTTGAACTGATTCATTCTGGCTCTACCTCCTGCTGTGAATTAGCATTTCCACCCTAGATATAGTAAATCATAATCAACATTTTAACAAAATCTCCAGAATATTCTTATGTATACAACAGGGGATCTTGCTAAAGTGTAGAATCAGAGTCAGTATATCTGGGGTAGAAATGTAAATTCTCAATAGGGGCTCAAACCGGAATGAATCTGTTTGAAGCTCTGATTAAAAGGGCCTCAAAGGGATTCCCCCATTTTTCTTTCCAGCTGCAGAAACATTTTCCCTAGCTTGTTTTGGAATGGGAACCAGAAGCCCCTGGGTGAGAATGCCAAAGTCTTGCTCCTGGCCCAGCTACCTGCTATCCTGTATGCCCAAGAAAACATGACAGGCTTTGCTCCTCTGCAGCCTCTGGGATAGTTCCTTCCAGCTTCCCCACAGAGCTTTTGGATTGCATGGATGCTTCCTGGCCCAGAGTTAGGCCAAGGACCCCAAAGTGCCAACCTGAAGCTGAGAATGCCAGATTTGGCATAGGGGCCGCCAGCCTGGGGCCATGGGCTATCCCCAGGAAAACAGAGTTTGAGTGGGCCTGGAGTTCCATCCAGCCTGGAGCTGCGGCTGGGTGCCAGTGGGTTTCTGTAACCTTTACACACAGCCCTGAAATGGCAGGGGAAGTGCCCTAAGATTTATAAATAAAGTGCTCCTTTCAACATTGGAGGATAAATTGGATTGGAGTCTTCCCAGGCACCCCACCAACGTTATAGTCTATACCTCATTTAGAAAGCCCTCGTTCATTTTCATGATCTCAAAGCACTTATTCTCAAAGGTTCTGAAGCAGTAGATTCCACATCTCTTAAAAAAAAAACAAAAACAAAAAAACTTTACACAGAAATCCTACATGTAAATGGATGAGACTGAATCCTGCCCCCTCCACCCTATACCATCAGCCATTCCATTGCATAGCTTGTCATTCCCTACAGCCTAGCCACACATCTTTTAAGCTCTAAGAAATCTATTTGTGATCCATGGTATAAGGAGTTTCATTAACAACTAAAATGTTTCTTAAACTAAAACCCAACTTTAAAATCACCATTTAAAAAGAAGGAGAAACAAACTTTTTTTTTTTTTTTAAATGGCAAATTCACAACTAGGCAACGTCAGAATGAATTCAGCATTTTCTGAATACAAGGTATGAGCCAATCCCAGATGTGCAAGAAGCAATAGGGATAAAGAGATTAAAAATGACAATTCTAATATCAAAGTTTACCTTATTGATGAGTGGCTTTGGGAAAGTCCCTGTTTTCTGTCTGTACTTGTGATGTAAACAGTACGAACCGCAAGAGGGTTACAGATTATTGTCAATTGAAATCCCTGCATTTTACACGAATGAAAGTTGGGCTCCAGAGTAGGAAATTGGATTCAAGACCAGACGTAAATACTAGATTGGTTCAGGCTTCCCTTGAACATTGTTTTAGAGTCCTTGACGGCAGCGATACGGGAGAAGACAGCAAGGAGATCAGTATGAGAGTGGAGATGGAAGTGATGTCTGAGACTTCTGATTCAAAGGTGTACTGAAAATGCTGTATATTAGACGAGGGTGTGAAAGGACACCAGAAGTGGGGTCCCAGAGACTAGAAGAAATGACACTGTAAATACCAATGATGCCAGGCTGATATTTTCTGGGGTCCTATGACAGATGGCATCCTCTTCTACTTCCAAATACGTTTTCACTGCCGGTATCAGAGGTAGTTTAGTTAGCAGATGGGAAACGGTCTCCATTTCAGAGATGAAGATGCTGGGTCTCATAGACGTGAGCTTGCTCAAGATCAGTCACCTGACAACAAGCAGAGCAGGGGCAGCTTAATAAGTCAGGGGTCTTGAACTCCACACTTTTTCTTCCAGTTGAGCTAGGAGTATGAAGATGTAGTCAGAGATTTGAAGAAGGGAAATGAGATGCAGGGGGCAGACTGACTAACAGCAACCCTGTGTATAGGGTTCCCAAAAAGCGACTGTTGAGCTTGAACCTCCAGCTTGTGGTTCAAACTGACTTTGAAGTCCAGTGCATTAACCCACAGCCCCAGATAACATCATCTAAAATTGAAAGAAAGTGATTGCCGTTTGGAACTAAACAGTAAAATAGGTAAGATAGGCATGTTGTTGTTGTTGTTAAGTGCCATTGAGTCGGTTCCGACCCATAGCGACCCTGTACAGGGTTTCCGAGGCTGTAAATCGTTATGGGAGCAGAAAGCCTCATCTTTCTCCCGCAGGGCAGCTGGTAGTTTCTAACTGCTGACCTCAAGGTTCGCAGCCTGATTCGTAACCACTATGGAAGCAGATAAATAGCTTCCAGTATGATGGGTACTCTTCCAATGACAGAGAGAGGGATATATTTCACTGTTATAGCAGCTCAAGTGACAGAGTATTCCCAACACTCTGAGGAAGAAACTGAGGCTTAGAGGGGCTAAGTAACCAGTACCAGGTCATGCAACTAGCACGTGGAGGAAACATGAGTTGAACCCCTGTCATTGTGACTCCAAAGTCTTTGATCTTTGTACTTCACCCAGATGCCCTTAACTTCTATGAGAGCATCTGCAGGCATGCTGTCTGGAGGGGGTAGGAATAATATTATTTCATTTATGTTTTATTTATTCAGTGCCATGATATTTATCTAGAAGCTTTCATCTGAGAAAGTGAAGTGTTTTATAAACAGGTTCTTATTCTTTCCTCTGTCCCCTTCCACTCCTCCACCTGAGTCCTTGGAACCAAAGTGTAGCCAAGGTCAGATGTGTGGACAGGTGCATGTCTGATGGTGGTTCTCCACGTGTGGACACAGCTGTGTTTGGTGATAATAGTAATAATCTCTTATATTTGTATATCCTTGTGTTGTTTACTAGCTCTTTCATGTCCACCTTATATTTGATCCTCATTCCAGTCATGTGCAAGCACCAATTCACAGAGGAGGAAACTGAGGCTCAAAAATGTCTATTAGCTTGCTGAAGGCACATGACCTGTCATTAATGAACTGCAGACTCAAAGCCAAGTCTGCTGTTTTATATAAAATAATCCTTTGACACTGTGGGTTAATGTGCTGGACTGCAAGGTCAATTTGAACCAAAAAGTCTGCAGTTCAAACTCACCAGTCACTCCTCAGAAACCCTATACAGGGTCGCTATTAGTCGGAACCAACTCGATGGCACTTAAATGCCAACAACAAACAAAGTGACTAAAGGGGAGTCCTGGTGTTGCTCTGTGGGCTAAAGCATTGGATCACAAGGTCGGTTTAAACTGCAAAGCTGATGGTTCAAACCAACCAGCCACTCCTCGGAAACCCTATACAGGGTCACTATGAATCAGAAACAACTCACCAACACTTAACAGAAACAACAAAGGCTAAATAGCTGAGATTTGGAATCAAGTTTGCAATATACTATGTACTTTCTAGGCTATGTACCTGAAGGTGGTGAACTCTATCCAGTCTCACTGCCTGGTGTATATTGTTGTGTGCCATTGAGTAGTTTCTGACCCATAGCAACCCTGTATAGGATTTCCCAGGAGTGGCTGATGAGTTTGAACCACCAACCTTGCAGTTCAAAATGACCTTGAGGTCAAGTGCTTATCCTACTCCTCTTACGGTGCGCCATATAAGAACTCCTGGGCTATAAAGTGGTCAAAACAACCATTCCTATCCTAGTGAGCTGTGAAGAATTCAATGAGATAATTTGTATGTAGGGAGCTCTCAATAAACAGCAACTATAACTAAGTTCCCAACCATGGTCTCTTTCCACTGTAGCCATCCTCTGGCAGGAAGGATCTGAGTTTGCATACACTGGAGAGGGTCTATTGCCAGGCAGGTCAAAGGGTGGGGCTATTTGCAATGGCCACCCAAGCTGAAGCTCCATGCCCTACTCTCTCTCAGCTCAGGCTCCTGCGTGGGATGCACTCCCAGGCAGTCCTGTTGGCAGCAGCTGCTGGTGGCATGCATTCTTCAACTCACCCCCAGAAAGGGCCCTGCCCACCTGTCCAGTCCTTGCCTCTGGCAGCCCCCCTTTGTCTGGGATGAAGTGCAGCAAACCTGCGTCCTCAGGTGCTCTTCTCTTAGCTCCCCGACCCCGGGATGCAGCCAAAGAAAACCAAAACACTCTGTTTGTTTTCTAAGGCAGAGTCAGAAGCCATTCCCGTAAGGCACTGCTGGGCTTAATGGGGCTGTGTCTGGGTCTTGCCTCAAAGCCAGGCTCTGGTAGTCAAGAGGCTGCCAGACTCCACTGGAGGTGGTGGCATTTGCTTAAGGATTCAAAGTCAAGGCCAAGGGGGCAGAGATGGTGGCAGGCTTGGTTCTGGTCCTGTTTGTATTTACTTACCATGTGATTCTGGGCATGTCTCTTCCCCTCCCTGAACCTCACTCTTCAATCAATAATTCTTCACTGTAGTTGCACAGGATAATCTCCCAGGGAACTTTCAAATGGGAACACCTGGTCCCCAGCCCCCTAAATTCTCATCTAATTGGCCTGATATGGGGTCTGGACAACAGCACTTTTTAGAAGATGATTCTCATAAGTAACCAAGGGTGTAGATCCTTGGTCCAGAATGATTTCTGAGATCCCCATCATTCAACAATTCTATCAAAGAGGAATTAATGCCCATAGAAGCAGCAGTTAGAAATCAAATGGCATTGGGCATTTCTGATGCAAAAGACCTCTTTAAAGTGTTAAAAAAAAAAAAAAAATGTCACATTGAGGATTAAGGTGTGGCACTGTGGGCTAATGTGTCAGACTGCAGTGTCGTTTGAACTGTAAGGTTGGTGGTTCAAGCTTACCAGCTGCTCCTTGGAAACCCTATACAGGGTCACTATATGTTGGAATTAACTTAACAGCACTTAACAGCAACAAAAACAACCCAAGCATTGATAGTTTCAATCACCTCATGTGCATGCAGAATGAGGACAATGAATAAGAAAGGCTGAAGAAGAATTGATGCTTTTGACATACAATACTGAAGAAAAATAGTGACTATACCATGGACTGCCAAAAGGATGAACAAATCTGTCTTGGAAGAAGTACAGCCTGAATGTTCCTTAGAGGTAAGAATGGTGAGACTTTTTCTCATATACTTTGGACATGCTAGCAGGAAGAACCAGTCCCTAGAGAAAGCCATCATGCTGGGTAGACTAGAGGATCGATGAAAAAGAGGAAGACCCTCGATGAGATGGATTGAGACAGTGGGTACAACACTAGGCTCAAACATAGCCAAGTGCCATAGAGTGAATTCCGACTCATAGAGACCCTATGTAGGGTTTCCAAGGAGTGGCTGTGGTGAGTTTGAACTGCTGACCTTGTGGTTCAAATTGACCCTGCAGTCCAGCACTTTATTCCACAGCACCACACCACGATGCACCTAACAATAACAACAGCAACAATAATGAAAGAGGTGAAGGAGTAGAAGCAGAGAATTCTAAAATGAAAAACCCTGAAGAGTCGTTACTTTTAAAATACAGGCTACTCAAATTGTTTCATTGGATAGAGAGAGAAACAGACACCCAGAGAGAAGGGACAAGTCTAAAGTCACATAGTGCGTCACCAGTACCCAGGACTAGAACCTGGGTCTCCTGAATTACACTGAAAATAACAAAAATTGTATAAACAGTATGAGTATATTCAGTCAAAGGAAAAAGAAAGAAGTGGAAAGTAAAGAAGGATGGGTGACAAATGACAAACAGAAAGAACAGGAGAAAGTAAAGAAAGGAGATAAGAAATAAAGGAACAGGAGACAAAAGAACAGAATGGGGAGATGGGAGAGGAAGAAGTAAAACAGCAACAGAAGCCATGCCAGGGGCAGAAGCAGCTCCAGAGTTTTCTTTGAGCCACACTTGGCTGCACAGTGCATAGTCGGCAAATGCTGCCCAGGCCAGAGCTCCGATCCCAGCTGGGGCCCCAGGCTCAGGCTGGAGCCTGCGTGGGGGCGGTCTGACTCACAGCTGCTGCTTCCTCACCCTGCTTCCAGCTTCTTGCTCAATCTAGGCAGCAGACTGGATGGATGCTCTTTTGCAAGGTGATCCCAGCAGAGAGAGCCCTGCAACCTTTATGAAAGGATTCTGGCTGGGAGTAGGGAACAAATGGTACAGAAGACCCTGTGCTAAACAGCTGGATGATTTCCAAAGTAGCCTACCCTCTCCTGCCTCCTGGTCTGTGTTCAGTGCTCACGCCCCATGAACTATGCTCTTTCATAGACACCCCCCCACACACACACCTACTATGGCATTCGAGGCCTCCCATAAGTGGTCCTGTAATATGTCTTTACTCACCAATCCCTGCTACCTGGGAGACTACTGACATCCCCAAATGTGCCCTTTTGCTTCTGATGTACTCCATCTCCCATCCAATTGAACTCTTAGGCATCCTTCAAAATCCCACTTAAAAATGCCACATGAAGACTTTGTTGTTAGATGTCCTTGAGTCAATTTTCAACTCATACAGATCTCATGTGACAAAGTAAAACTGTCCCACAGGGCTTTTTAGGCTATAATCATCTTTAAGAAAGCAATTCATCAGGTCTTTCTCCCATGTGGCTACTGGGTAGACTCATATAGCTGACTTTTTACTTAGTAACCACGTGCTTAACTACAGCTCCCTTCACATGAAGATACCCCTGCTTCAATCCCATTTGCTTCAAATGGTCTTCTTACACTACATAGTCATAATCTCTCTCACCTTCATATTCAGAGCCCTGTACCTCCTCTTCAATACTTACTGCCCTGGGCCTCCTTCAAACCAAACCCACCATAGTGGAGTTGATTTCAACTCATAGCAATCTATAGAGCAGAGTAGACCTGCCCCATACGGTTTATAAGGCAGGACAATGCACTTGGGCACAAGATCTGTTTGAACCACAGGGTTGGCCATTCCAACGCACCAGTGGCTCCTTAGAAACCCTGCATAGTGTCTCCCTGAGTCAGAACTGACTCAATGCCAGTTAACAACAATAAAACCTTTATAGAAACAGACGTCCACATCTTTCTCCTGCGGAAAAGCTGGTGAGTTTGAACCTCCGGCATTTTGGTTAGTAGCTGAGAACTTTAACAACCGCATCACCAGAGTTCCTGGACCTCATAGTAGTCCATACAATTGGAAGTTGCCAGGTTGTGAGATTACGTCAGTATGAGCTAACTGGTCCCAAGCTGCGGAATCATACAGGTAAGAGTTTTAATCTACCTCTACTAACTACTATCTGTGTGCTTCAAGGCACAGCGTTCTCATCTGCTAAACAGGGACATCAGTGAGTTTGTTGGATTATTGTGAGCATCAACAAAGTTCTGTTAGCAACATCTGGAACATAGTAAAAACTTGAGAAAATAGTTACTATTATCACGAATCACCTATGTGATTCCTCAGAGGGCCCTGTAATGGATTTGTTGTTGTTGTTAAGTACCGTGGAGTCGGTTCCGACTCATAGCGACCCTGCACAGGGTTTCTGAGGCTGTAAATCTTTAAAGGAGCAGAATGCCTCATTTTTCTCCTGCGGAACCGCTGGTAGTTTCAAACTGCTAACCTTGCAATTGGCAGCCCAACTCATAACCACTATGCTACCAGAGCAGTCCTTGAAAATTGTCACTAACCTTACTCCGCTGTTGCTAAGTTGCTTTCTGAAAACTGTGGACAAGGAGGAGACTGGGACAAAGAAGAAAGAAAATGTAAAATGAAGTCCTGCAATTCTGATACCACAAGGATGGTGTTTTGTTCTTTTACTGATAAGGAATCAGAGGCTGATAAAAGTAACATTCACACTCAAGGCTCATTGTTGTTGTTGTTAAGTGCCGTTGAGTCAGTTCTGACTCACAGCGACTCTGTATAGGGTTTCCGAGGAGTGACTGGTGAGCTTGAACGCCTTTATGGTTCAAACTGACTTTGCAGTCCAGCACATTAACCCACAGCATTACAGCTTGGTAAAACAGAGGATCAAACATAACAATTGTGAGGATAGTGTAGGACTGGATGACATTTCTTTCTGTTATGTGCAGGACTACTATGAGCTGGTACTGACTCAAAGGCACCTAATAACAATAGTCCTATGAGATAGGCAGAAATACCTGTCTCTACAAAACAGAGAAAGTTGCTTGAATTATCCTCCAATGGAAGGTAGATTGGGATAAGGTGAGATTAGAACCAGGACTTTGATCCTGTTTATTCCAGTTCAACTGCCTGCTGCAAATTTGCATTGCCATCACAGATATACTGAATCAGAACCTACATTTCAGTAAGAATCCCAATCTGATTCAGTATATCTACACTGGATAGACAAATTCTCATCAGGGGTCAATGTGTATAAACAGTTTCAAAGTCCTGATTGGAACACGGAGCCTCCTGATGACAAAGTCTGACTGATCTCTCTCTGAGGCTCTGATGCCTGTCAGGAAAAGCAGCAGCCTTGGCCCTATGAGGAGCAGATGTTAAACCCAACTGTGGGCATAAATGAAAGCAAACACTCAGGGAAACCCTTTCTGCTTGTCACTTCATAGAAAGCCAAGCTGTGGAGTGGGAGAAGAGAGGGGCTGGGAACCCTTGGGGTAAACACATACTCAGTTTCATCATTCTAAGGATTCCCTGGAGTCCCTGGAGAAGGCTATTAAGTTTGGTAAAGTAAAGAATCAAAGCAAAAGAGGAAAATCCTCTTGGAGATGAATCGACACAATGGCTGCATCCTGAGCTTGTGTGGACAGAATACAACTGAGCCATGTTCCCTTCTGTTGTACGTAGCAGGGTCACTGCCATGGTGAGGCTCAAGCATTGCTAGACATAAAAAACTTCCTCCAAATTCTGATTCAGCCATTTTGGAACTCAGGAATTTGCATTATTAACATGTTCTCTGGGGTGATTCTAATATAAATGGCCCACACTCTGAAAAACACTTTAGTGTATTTCCTGATCTAAATGCTCTCTTTCTTCTCCAACCTCAGCCTCCTTCTCCATCAGAACTATCCTTTAGTGAGAACATAGAACAAGGCAGCCTGTACAGCCTTCTCCTTTCTTAAGCTGTCACCCATCACTTCCTCTCGTGACACTAGGGGAGGAGTAGCTGAGAGAAAAGCATCATCAACTCTGTAAGTCCAGTCTGGTCCATGCAGTCCTTGAAGTCCTCCTTCTGCCTCCTTTAGGACTTAGGTCTACCTGCTACTTTTACTCAGAATTGCTTCTTCTATTTCATTTCTTTACACTTGAGTGACTGGTCCCATTATTCACAAAGTCAGTGGTCTTGGTTCAACCTTGAAGTCTACATTCTTCTTTTTTCAGTTTTCTCCTCCAACAACACTAACACACACACACATACATACATACCACTACCAACAATGTCAACGTCCTGTGGATTTTATGTCTCAGCATTTGGCACCCCTCTTCCAACCTCACTCATTCTCACTAACATCACTCTAGTTCAGTCCTTATTCCTTCCTGGAACACTGTTGTTTAGTGAGGCTAAAGAGGAGAGTAAGTGGTAATAAGAAATCAAGAGAAAGAGCAAGGGAGCAGGATCTCCTAGTTGCAGGACATAGGAAGAGCTGTGAAAAATTAGGGGGAAGCAGAGGAAAGGAAAATGATGCCCAACTAAGTTTGTAGAACTCTTTAGAATGCTATGGCCAACCAATATGGAAAAAAAACTGCTTAGTACACTCCCCCCACCCCCACCCCCACACACATAAAGGAGATGTAGATGTGTGTGTATTGTGTATGTATACACACATACACATACAGACATACATACAGATATTCCCCAATTATGACATATTCTGTTGCAGACCGTGTAAGCTTGGTCAGAGGTTCGAGGCCCTATAGGCCCGAGTGTAACAAATGAGGCCACTGGCAGTCAATAGTAAATTGTTTTTCATCTTAGTGTTCAGTTATATTTATTAATTGCAGACAAGAAGCCCTTGATATACAAAGATAAATGTAATATTTTCCTAAAGCCGAAGACTGTAAAGGTTGCAAGGTCAAGCCTTCCTCCCAAGGATTAACTAAAAATATCTTAGATACTTCTTGGTTCCTTGTTCTATAGACAAAGAACCCATCCTCCCTAATCCCTTTTCCAGGTGCAGCCCATTCACCTGGGCATCTCGCATCCTCCTGCAGACCTGGCTCAGGAAGCTGAAACAGCAGGACTCCGCCCAAGCTTTTGTCCTTACTTCTCACCTTCCCCCAACTGAGCTCAGGGGCTATAGATATGTTAATTGAGCCTGAGAAACCAAGTTGCTGGCCTGGGATTCGAACCAGCGAAGTACGATGTAAAGTTACCTGAATGTCTGGAAAAGTACTGATGTTAGCTGTACCTTGCCTAAGTCCCTCCCAGCTTGGTGCGAAGCTCCTCCCCTAAATAAAACAGAGGCCCGGGCCTCCCCAGGTGTGCATTACAAGATAGAGGGCATGCAGTAAAGATTGCAGGGCAATGAGTTGCTGCCTGCAGAGGCCACGATACCTGTACTCCCAAGTCTGCCCACCAGTGATGTATCCACCCTGACTTTGGGGTGCCTCATTGTCCACCTCTTTCTGTCTGTCTGTGTATTCTTTCGCTATCTCTATCGCCACTGGATCTCTCCTCCTCGTGAACCAAACACTTGTGAACAACACAACTATGTTGAGGTCAGACCCCGACAATATTTCAATTAGGATGACCTGAACTTACAACCATCAGCTTTTGTTGTTGTTTTTGTTTTACATCTTATCATTATGTACTACATATAATGAAGCACGTAATTTGTGGATGCTATTATCTTCCTCAGATGTTCAATGTTATGATTTACTGTTTGAAACAGAAGTATTCCACTTATGTCAGAACCAACTTACAATGGAGTCAATAGAACAAAACCTAAGTCGGGGACTAGAAGTATATAGTGTATTGTTGTTAGGTGCCACTGAATCAGCTCCCACTCAGAGCAATTCTATCTACAACAGAATTAAACACCGCCCAGTCCTTTGTTCACTGTCCCTTGTATAATGTCTTCTTCCAGGGGATGGTCCTTCCTGATAGCATGGCCAAAGTACATGCTCCTCTCTTCGAAGTAGCATTCTGGATACATACTTCTTCCAAGACAAATTTGTTCATTTTTCTGGCAGTCCACAGTACATTCAGTATTCTTTGCCAACACCATAATTCAAAGGCATCAATTCTGCTCTGGTCTTCCTAATTCATTGTCCAACTTTCACATGCATATGAGTTCATTAGAAAACCATGGCTTGGATCAGGATTACCTTAGTCCTCAAGTTGATATCGTTTTTTGTTTTTTGTTTTTTTTAACACTTTAAAGCAGACTTATGCAGATTTGTCCAGTTTATATTCTTGGTTTTAATAATGTTCTGAAAAACAAAGCCTTAACAATTTTTCTCATTTCAACCAGTAGCTCAAAGAGGCCAATGTTGACACTCAGAATCCTTGTACCACAAGAGATTCTAAAATCCTTCCCTTATGGAAGTGTGGTGTAGGGAATGGTGGTAAAAGAGTAAAACATTTATTTACTCAACATCCTTCACATGCCTCAGTTAATCTATCATATAAAACGGTCATATTTCTAAGAAATAAAATAATATGTTTTGATAATTTTCATTGATTTTGTTTGGGAGTGTCATTGTAGTTGTGTCTGAAGAATTTATTTTGTCTGGGTGTGAGCTTACAAAACTAGTGGTTTTCACAAGGACAATGTTCTACATCCTACTTTGGTGAGTAGCATCTGGGACCTTAAAAGCTAATGAGCAGCCATCTAAGGTGTAACTATTGGTCTATCCATGTGCCCAAGAAAGAAAATTGATGAAAACTGAAGTTGCTTGGAATCAACTAGTCCAATAGACCAATGGAACAGGTAAACGTCAGTCTCCATGACTCTGAAACAAGAAGAATTAGATGATGTCCAGCTACCAATACCAGCTCCTCTGTAAGGGATCATATTAGAAAGTCAGGGATAGAAGAAAAGAAAACATGGGGGGTTGAAACTTCAAAATTCTGAAAAGACTGAAGATCCTGGTCAGAAAAAGACTGGAGGAAACTGAGACTATGGCCCTCCACTACTCGTCAGGTCTGGAGTGGAATCCATCATGGCGCAATTTTCAGCCAAGCAGTAGATAGGTATATAGGGGGGGACAACAACACTAGTAAGATATGCTCATGTATATATGTAAAGTGCATTCAAGTCTGTTCCAACCCACAGCGACCCCGTATAGCATTTCCAAGGCTTTAAATCTTCAAGGAAACAGAAAGCCTCATCTTTCTTCTGCAAAGTAGCTGGTAGGCTCAAACGGCAGATGTTGTGGTTCACATTTCTGTGCTGATCATATGAGGACACCACACTGCCCTATATATGTGTGTGTGTGTGTGTGTGTGTGTGTGTGTGTGTATGCAAAGCTATGGCACTTTATATATATATACATGATAATCACTGGACTGCTAACCTCATGGGTGATGGTTCACCCCACCAAATTGCTCCTTGGAAACGCCATACAAGGTTGCTATATGTCAGAACCAATTCAATGGCACTTAACAACAACAGATACAAGCATATACATGTTGTTGTTAAATGACATCAAGTTGGTTCTGACCCATAGCGTGCTTGTATAGCAGCTGATGGATTTGAACCACCGGCATTGAGGTTCAGAATGACCTTGCAGTCCAGCACATTATCCTGCAGCACCAGACCAGGACTCCATGTACACACACACACTGGTAGTGTAGTGGGTTAAAAGTTGGGCTGCCATCCCCAAGGTCAGCAGCTTGAATCTACCAGTCTCTCGTGGGAGAAAGATGAGACTTTCTGCTCCCATAAAGATTTACAGTCTTGGAAACTATACAGGGTCACTATGAGTCAGAATTTACACAATAACATTTATGTGTATGGGGCACTTATGTGTGCCATTGAGGTGTTCCTGACTCATAGCGACCCTGTATAAAGTTTCCAAAGTTGTAAATTTTTCTATTTTTGTGGGAGCAGAAAGCCTCATCCTTCCCTTAAGGAGCGGCTGAGCTCTCCCGATATATATATATATATTGTTGTTGTTAAGTACTGTGGAGTCAGTTCTGACTCATAGCAACCCTACACAGGGTTTCTGAGGCTGTGAATCTTTACGGGAGCAGAATGTGTCATCTTTCTCCTGCGGAACCGCTGGTAGTTTTGAACTACTGAACTTGAGGTTGGCAGCCTGACTCATAACCACTATGCTACCAGAGCTCCTTTATATATATATCCTGGTGTGGCACTGTGGGTTAATGTGCCAGACTGCAAAGCCATTTGAACTGCAAGGTCAGCGGTTCAGGCTCACCAGTCACTCCTTGGAAACC